>NC_134495.1:38669228-38766728 GCF_040206685.1 Ascaphus truei
ACAATAGCTGCTGTATGTCAGTGTTACAGTGTGTGTGTGTGTGTGTGCGTATTACAATAGCTGCGGTATGTCAGTGTTACAGTGTGTGTGTGTGTGTGTGTGTGTGTGTGTGTGTGTGTGTGTGTGTGTGAGCATATTACAATAGCTGCTGTATGTCAGTGTTACAGAGTGTGTGTCTGTATATTACAATAGCTGCTGTGTCAGTGTTACAGTTTCTGTGTATTACAATAGCTGCTGTATGTCAGTATTACAGTGTGTCTGTGTATTACAATAGCTGCTGTATGTCAGTGTTACAGTGTGTGTGTGTGAATTACAATAGCTGCTGTATGTCAGTGTTACAGAGTGTGTGTGTGTGTGTGTGTGTGTGTGTGTGTGTGTGTGTGTGTGTATATTACAA
Source organism: Ascaphus truei (assembly GCF_040206685.1). Classification (NCBI taxonomy): domain Eukaryota; kingdom Metazoa; phylum Chordata; class Amphibia; order Anura; family Ascaphidae; genus Ascaphus; species Ascaphus truei. The sequence goes on from NC_134495.1 coordinate 38,669,626, forward strand.
TAGCTTCTGTATGTCAGTGTTACAGTGTTTCTGTGTATTACAATAGCTGCTGTATGTCAGTGTTACAGTGTGCCTGTGTATTACAATAGCTGCTGTATGTCAGTGTTACAGTGTGTCTGTGTATTACAATAGCTGCTGTATGTCAGTGTTACAGTGTGCCTGTGTATTACAATAGCTGCTGTATGTCAGTGTTACAGTGTGTCTGTGTATTACAATAGCTGTGTGTGTCAGTGTTACAGTGTCTGTGTATTACAATAGCTGTGTATGTCAGTGTTACAGTTTGTCTGTGTATTACAATAGCTGCTGTATGTCAGTGTTACAGTGTGTCTGTGTATTACAATAGCTGCTGTATGTCAGTGTTACAGTACGTCTGTTTATTACAATAGCTGCTGTATGTCAGTGTTACAGCGTGTCTGTGTATTACAATAGCTGCTGTATGTCAGTATTACAGTGTGTGTGTGTTACAATAGCTGCTGTATGTCAGTGTTACAGTGTGTGTGTGTGTTACAATAGCTGCTGTATGTCAGTGTTACAGTGTGTCTGTGTATTACAGTAGCTACTGTATGTCAGTGTTACAGTGTGTGTCTGTGTATTACAATAGCTGCTGTATGTCAGTGTTACAGTGTGTCTGTTTATTACAATAGCTGTGTGTGTCAGTGTTACAGTGTCTGTGTATTACAATAGCTGTGTATGTCAGTGTTACAGTTTGTCTGTGTATTACAATAGCTGCTGTATGTCAGTGTTACAGTGTGTCTGTGTATTACAATAGCTGCTGTGTGTCCTCCATTACCTTGCAACAGCCAGGGAAGGGGTTGGGTTAGTTGGTTACCAAAGCACGGCACTGATTGGCTGATCCCTTTGGCATGTCATTTGCTTTTCTGCTGGTTTTGAGGAACAGGACTACAACTCCCAGAAGCCCCAGCAAACAAGCGAAAGATCACATGACCAGCAGCAGCCAATCTTATTCTGCAGCTGGAAATCTCATTTTAAAGGAGGAGGTTATGATCTTTCTCATTAAATGCAGACACAGCTATTGTAATACACAGGCACACACTGTAACACTGACACACACAGCTATTGTAATACACAGACACACTGTAACACTGACATACAGCAGCTATTGTAATACACAGACACACTAACACTGACATACAGCAGCTATTGTAATACACAGGCACACACTGTAACACTGACACACACAGCTATTGTAATACGCAGGCACACACTGTAATACTGACACACACAGCTATTGTAATACGCAGACACACTGTAACACTGACACACACAGCTATTGTAATACACAGGCACACTGTAACACCGACATACAGCAGCTATTGTAATACACAGACACACTGTAACACTGACACACAGCAGCTATTGTAATACACAGACACACTGTAACACTGATATACACAGCTATTGTAATACACAGATACACACTGTAACACTGACATACAGCAGCTATTGTAATACACAGGCACACTGTAACACTGACACACACAGCTATTGTAATACACAGACACACTGTAACACTGACATACAGCAGCTATTGTAATACACAGACACACACTAAAGCTGACATACAGCAACTATTGTAATACACAGACACTGTAACACTGACATACACCGGCTGTTACAGAAATGGAAGGGGTTGTGCCTTTGTAAAGGGTTGCTATAGGAACAAAAAAAACATTAGAATACATGAAAATTTGTCTTTTAATTTTTTTTTATTTCTTTTATAATGCTTCTTGAAAATCCTGTGACTTTGGTTGTGGGGGAACGAGGAACATTTAAATATTCATTATATTGTTGTTTTTTTTTTTTAGAAATGTTTCACTTTATATTATTATTTATTTCACAATCACTGATATAAATCTGCAGGAAATGATATGAAGATCCTGTGACTGCAGCCAGAGGCCCCGCCCCCTCTCCCGCCTCTTCCTTCCCCTCTGTCTCTATCTCCTCCTCCTCTACAGCTGCACACTGATTGGTTGCTGCTTGTCATGTGATCTCTCCGTCTTTGCCAAAGGTTTCTGGGAGCTGTAGTCCTGCTCTTCCAATATTATAGTATTTAGAGGTAGATGAACTACAATTCCCAGAATGCATTGCGATAAAGAAATTGATAAGCCAATCAGTGAGGAGTTTTGTAACCGCACCCCTCCCCCTCCCACACATGGCTGCAGCAAGGTAATGACCTCATCTTCTCTGTCATCATTCACATTGTATACAGACACAGCTATTGTAATACACAGACACACTGTAACACTGACATACAGCAGCTATTGTAATACACAGGCACACTGACATACAGCAGCTATTGTAATATACAGACACACTGTAACACTGGCACACAGCAGCTATTGTAATACACAGGCACACTGACATACAGCAGCTATTGTAATATACAGACACACTGTAACACTGGCACACAGCAGCTATTGTAATACACAGACACTGTAACACTGACACACACAGCTATTGTAATATACAGACACTGTAACACTGACATACAGCAGCTATTGTAATACACAGACACACATTGTAACACTGACATACAGCAACTATTGTAATACACAGGCACACAGCATCTATTGTAATACACAGACACTGTAACACTGACATACAGCATCTATTGTAATACACCGTCACACACTAACGCTAACGACATACAGCGTGTCTGTGTATTACAATAGCTGCTGTATGTCAGTGTTACAGTGTGTCTGTATTAAAATAGCTGCTGTATGTCATTGTTAGTGTGCCTATGTATTACAATAGCCATCCCCTCACACCCATCCCATGCCACCCTCCCTCCTCTCTCTCTTTCTCCTGTGCCCTTTGGAATGCTCGCTCCCTCTATAACAAGTTCCTCTCTGTGCATGACTTCTTTCTCTCTCACTCCCTGCTTCTCTTTGCTATAACTGAGACCTGGCTCACTCAGTCTGACTCTGCTCTGGAAGCTGCCCTCTCCTACGGTGGCCTTTCCTTCTCCCACACTACGCGCACCGATGGCAGGGGTGGAGGCGTGGGGCTCCTGCTCTCCTCTGTCTGCCGTTACCGAACCCTTCCTATTCCTCCCTCTCTTGCTTTTCCCTCCTTTGAGGCTCACACTGTCCAGATTTTCTCTCCCCTCCCAGTCCATCTGGCGGTCATCTATCGCCCACCTACCTCTACTCATCCCCCTTCTGCCTTTCTCTCTCACTTTGAATCCTGCTCTCTTTCTTCCTCTCCTCAGACTCCCCTGTTCTTCTCCTTGGGGACTTCAATTGCCACATTGATGACCCCTCTCTCCCTTGGGCTTCCCGCTTTCTTTCTCTAACCTCTTCTTTTGGCCTTCAACAGTGGACTGCAGCCAGCACCCACAAGGATGGCCACTACTTAGACCTGGTTTTCACTAAGAACTTGTCTCTCTCCGATTTCTCCATTTCCCCTTTTCCTCTCTCTGACCATCATCTCATCTCATTCTCTCTATCTCGCTTCTCCCCTTCTCCACCTCCATCTACACCCCGGTTCTGCAGAAACCTGCGCTCTATTCACTTACCTGACTTTGAGTCCACTTTACGCTCCTCCCTCTCCTCTCTCAGCTCTGCTACAGACCCCGACAACCTGGTCAGGAACTACAACTCTGTCTTGTCCTCCTCTCTTGATCTACATGCCCCACTTTCTCTCTGCCGCACTCCCCCTTCTAACCCTAGACCCTGGCTAAATTCCCACACACGCATGCTGCGTTCCTCCACTCGTTCCTCTGAACGCCTCTGGAGGAAGTCTCACACTCTCGCAGACTTCCTTCACTACAAATTTATGCTATCCTGTTTCAACTCTGCCCTCTCGCAAGCTAAAGAAGCCTACTTTTCTGCACTAATCAACATGCACAAGTCTAACCCACGCCGACTGTTCTCTATCTTTGATACTCTACTCAAACCACCCTCAGCTGCCTCTCCTTCCTCCATCTCCGCTCAGGACTTTGCTGACTTTTTTAAGGAAAAGGTGGAATCCATACGTCAGAACAACCCCTCTGTTTCTTCTTCCCATCCTACACCTCTTCCTAACTCTCCTCCTGCCTTCCTTGACTCTTTTTCCACTGTCTCAGAGGAGGATGTGTCGCTGTTGATCGCCACCTCTCCTTCTACCACTTGCCCTCTTGACCCCATTCCCTCCCATCTCCTAAAACCTCTTGCTCCTACTATAATCACTACGCTCACACACATTTTTAACTCCTCCCTCTGCTCTGGAACCTTTCCATCCTCCGTCAAACATGCAACAGTCATACCATTACTCAAAAACAGCAAGCTTGACCCTTCCTGTCTTTCTAACTATCGACCTGTCTCCCTCCTGCCTTTTGCCTCTAAACTCCTTGAACGTCTTGTATTCTCTCGCTTGCTCCATTTTCTCAACACCTATTCTCTCCTAGACCCTCTACAATCTGGCTTCCGCACTGCTCACTCCACGGAAACAGCCCTCACTAAAATAACTGACGACCTTCATGCTGCCAAAGACAGAGGTCATTACACTCTGCTCATACTACTCGACCTCTCTGCAGCATTTGACACCGTGGACCACCCTCTTCTCCTTCACATTCTCCATACTCTTGGTATTCGGAACAAAGCTCTATCCTGGATCTCATCCTACCTCTCCCATCGTACTTTCTGTGTCTCTTCTGCTAACACCTCCTCCTCCTCTATTGATCTCTCTGTGGGGGTACCCCAGGGCTCTGTCCTGGGACCTCTTCTCTTTCCTCTGTACACACTCTCTCTAGGTGACCTAATAACATCTTTTGGGTTTAAATATCACCTCTATGCTGACGACACACAAATATACTTTTCAACACCTGACCTTACACCTGCTATACAGACCAAAGTTTCTGAATGTCTCTCTGCTATATCATCCTGGATGGCCCTCCGTCGCCTTAAACTCAACATGGCTAAAACAGAGCTCCTCATACTTCCTCCCAAACCTGGCCCTACTACCTCCTTCCACATTACTGTTGGAACTACGATCATCCACCCAGTAGCCCAAGCACGCTGCCTAGGGATCACACTCGACTCCTCTCTCACATTCGCCCCTCACATTCAAAACATTTCTAAAACTTGTCGCTTTTTCCTCCGCAATATAACAAAGATACGCCCTTTCCTCTGTTGCTCGACTGCTAAAACTCTGACTCAGGCCCTCATTCTCTCCCGTCTTGATTACTGTAACCTCCTGCTGTCTGGCCTTCCTGCCTCTCACCTGTCTCCCCTACAATCTATCCTAAATGCTGTTGCCAGAATCACTCTACTCTTTCCTAGATCTGTCTCAGAATCTCCCCTCCTGAAATCCCTCTCCTGGCTTTTAAAGCTTTACACTCTTCTGCCCCTCCTTACATCTCAGCCCTAATTTCTCGCTATGCACCACCCCGACTCTTGCATTCTGCTCAAGGATGTCTTCTTTCTACCCCCTTTTTATCTAAAGCCCTCTCCCGCCTTAAACCTTTTTCACTGACTGCCCCACACCTCTGGAATGCCCTTCCCCTCAGTACCCGACTAGCACCCTCTCTATCCACCTTTAAGACCCACCTTAAGACACACTTGCTTAAAGAAGCATACGAATAGCACTGTGAATATTCTGAACACATGATACATAAAGCTTGGCCCCCTGCAGACGCACTTACCAGAACTCCCTCCTACTGTCTCTGTACGTTCTCCCTACCTACCAATTAGACTGCAAGCTCCTCGGGGCAGGGACTCCTCTTCCTTAATGTTATGTTTGTCTAAAGCACTTATTCCCATGACCTGTTATTTATATTATCTGTTATTTATATTATCTGTTATTTATTCGATTACCACATGTATTACTACTGTGAAGCGCTATGTACATTAATGGCGCTATATAAATAAAGACATACAATACAATAGCTGCTGTATGTCAGTGTTACAGTGTGACTGTGTATTACAATAGCTGTGTGTGTCAGTGTTACAGTGTGTCTGTGTATTACAATAGCTGCTGTATGTCAGTGTTACAGTGTGCCTGTGTATTACAATAGCTGCTGTGTGTCAGTGTTACAGTGTGTGTCTGTGTATTACAATAGGCGCTGTATGTCAGTGTTACAGTGTGTGTCTGTGTATTACAATAGGCGCTGTATGTCAGTGTTACAGTGTCTGTGTATTACAATAGCTGTGTGTGTCAGTGTTAGTGTGTCTGTGTATTACAATAGCTGCTGTATGCAGCTATTGTAATACACTAACACTGACACACAGCTATTGTAATACACCCCCCCCCCCACACACACACAAACACACACACATACACACTGTAACACTGACATACAGCAGCCACTGTAATACACAGACACACTGTAACACTGACATACAGCAGCTATTGTAATACACAGACACTGTAACACTGACATACAGCAGCTATTGTAATACACAGGCACACTGTAACACTGACACACACAGCTATTGTAATACACAGACACGCTGTAACACTGACATACAGCAGCTATTGTAATACACAGACACACTAACACTGACATACACAGCTATTGTAATACACAGACACACTGTAACACTGACATATAGCAGCTATTGTAATACACAGACACACACTGTAACACTGACATACAGCAGCTATTGTAATACACAGACACACTGTAACACTGACATACAGCAGCGATTGTAGCACACACACACTGTAATACTGACATACAGCAGCTATTGTAATACACAGACACGCTGTAACACTGACATACAGCAGCTATTGTAATACACAGACACTCTGTAACACTGACATAAAGCAGCTACTGTAATACACAGACACACTGTAACACTGACATACAGCAGCTATTGTAATACACAGACACACACTGTAACACTGACATACAGTAGCTACTGTAATACACAGACACACTGTAACACTGACATACAGCAGCTATTGTAACACACACACACACTGTAATACTGACATACAGCAGCTATTGTAATACACAGACACGCTGTAACACTGACATACAGCAGCTATTGTAATAAACAGACGTACTGTAACACTGACATACAGCAGCTATTGTAATACACAGACACGCTGTAACACTGACATACAGCAGCAATTGTAATACACAGACACGCTGTAACACTGACATACAGCAGCTATTGTAATACACAGACACACTGTAACACTGACATACAGTAGCTCTCTCCCCATGTGTAGGAGGATATTACTGTGAAGGAAGTATAATATAGATCACTAACTGCAGAGGTCATCACATTGTGAAACACTTCCCCAAGCACCAGAGCCCATTCTTGGTGCATCTGAATATCTCACTGATGATGAATAAGGATAAGAAGCAGATGACTGGGAGGATTTTGAATCACTCCCTGGAGATTATCTACCTGCTGACTGGAGAGGTGAGGGCTGCTGGAGAAAGTCATAATGACACCCCTCTTATCTCCCTCACTACAGCAGGGACCGGCAGTGCGTTAATATGGGAGGTACTTGAGAAGCAATATCCAGGGACACATGTAATTAGAGAAAGCAAGAACCCAAGGGCAGGCAAGATGTTTGGTTATATGGAGAGCTCAGGACCACATAAGGACACGATTGGGCAGCAGGAGAGCACAGAGTCTGATAGGATCAGAGAAGGATGTAGTTTGGCAGAGGGGACTGACCCAGTGATAGAAACAAAATCCAGGAAGAGACATGTTTGTGCAGAGGGAGAACCTTGGCCTCTTAAATATATTATAATATGGATGTTTTGTGTCTGTGCCAAATTATTTAGTAATATCCACAGTGTCAGAAGTCCTGTAATGTTTACATACACTTTGACACTTTGTAATGTAATATCTGTACAGTCCATGATCTTTGTGCTCATATACTGTAGGCATATAGTCACAGGGGAGTCAGTGAGTTTGGTGCTGATATGTCAGTGACACAATAGACAGAATTGGTGGGGAGGGCACTGAATAGATTGAGTATAGAGCTGTTAACAAGAGACGCGTCCCTCTTACTGCAAAGCAACAAACCTGCAGGAACATGAGACATATCAACTGTGTCTCTTGCTCTGCACCGTAGTGATATTTATTACTGTCTCTCATTATGTAGGATTGTATTGTTGTGAAGAAGCACGGTGAGCATGTCACAGACAGCAGCAGTCCCTGTGTGCCAGAAAGATTCTGCAGGACCCAGAGACCCATCATGGAGAATCCAACTAACTCCCTGATACATGAGATAAACAATGACAAGAAGCTGATGTCTGAGAAGATCCTGGAACACGCCAACATCATCATTCACCTGCTGACTGGAGAGGTGAGGGCTGCTGGGCAGCGTTAGATATTACCACCTTTCTGTCTTCATTCAGCCTTTTCTTGAACAAACTTTGTTCTATATATCTGTATTTTCCTCTCTGCTCACCTGACTTTCTATAAAGAAAAGATTCTTACAGGACCAATTATTATATCTGGATCCTGAGTGGGGGATTCTCTGTGTTTCAGGTACCTATAAAGTGTGATGATGTTGCTGTGTATTTCTCCATGGAGGAGTGGGAGTATTTAGAAGGACACAAGGAGCGTTACAAGGACGTGATGATGGAGAACCCCCAGAACCTCAGCTCACTTGGTAAGAGTAGGTTTTCTGTTATTCTAATAGAGATGTCAGTCATGTTTGGATCCAGCAAACAAGAGCTCAAGTTACACTTTGTGTTTTTGTTGTGAGGTTTATGTCAGGAACAAGAAAACAAGTTACAGAGCCGGGCAACCAGAGGCTCATCTCTGTCACTCAGGACGGGATATTTTAGAGCAGAGGTTCCCAACCTTTTTTCTCTCAAGGCTCCGTATTCATAATGCTCAGTTACCGAAGCCCCTACAATAGTGCGAACAGGACACACACACACACACACAGGTATCATAGAAAATAGACAGACACAGCGTGTGTGTGTGTGTGTGTGTGTGTTTATATATATTTATTTTATTATTATTTATTTTATATATAACCCCCAATACATATTTTAAAAAAATTTAAAAAAACGAGGCGCATGCGCAGCGGCTGACTGAATGGACGTGTGAGCCGATAGCTCCGTTCACAGCCGGCATACAAATAAATAAATAAAGCACTAAAAACCCGTTGGCAAACACCGAATATACACCCAAACTGAGCTAAAGGTGCGAGGATGTCGAGGGTGACACGTTCCAAAAGAACCTCCACAGTCTTATCTGACTATTTTGCTAAGGGGGACTCGGCGCTCGCCAAATGCCACGAGGGGCCTACACAAAGTGGCACCGAGTCGGAGGAGAGACGACAATGGCAGGGAAAACCAGGTGATGAGACGAAGAGACATGAGGGAATTCTGCCTTGATATCAAACGATGCTTCCAATCGGAACTGGCGGCATTACGGGCGGATATTGGCGGCATAGGGGAGCGCACAGACTCCCTGGGAAAAAAAGCTGGACTCTACCATAAAAGCCCTGCACAGAACTGACAAACAGCTGACTCAGGTGAAAGACATGGTGAGAGACCTCACAGACAGGCAGGAGGACTCTGATAACCGCGATCGTCGCAACAACGTGAGGATCAGAAGGGTGTCAGAGGAGGAAACTGACCCGGAGGATTTTATGGGAAGATGGCTGCTACAACTAATGCCAGACAGACCAGAGCAGGATATCCACCTGGACCGGGGTCACAGGGCCCTGAGATCAAGGCCACAACAAGGAGACCCCTCCCCCCCTGCGACATCATAGCGCGATTTCACTTTTTTAAAGTGAAATAGTCCTTCTGCCAAATGACCCGGAATGACGCAACTTCTGAGGGCCACAAACTTCAAGTCTTTCAAGATATATCTCCCACCACCCTCCTAAGGCTGCGTCCATAGAGATGAGAGCAGTGCTGAACCGCGCTGACGCTGAGGCTCGCCTGCTGAAGCCTGTGCGATTTCATGCACATGCAGGCGAGCCAGCGGGCGCAATCGGGAGGCGGGGGGGGGGGGGGCTGAGGGAGGCGGGGCAGTGACGTCGCTGGGCCAATCGCCCGCAACACACTGACGTCAACGTCACGGCGCCGACGTCACGGCGCCATGACGTTGACGCTGCTTCGCGCTGATTGGATGTTTTCAGCCGACAGCGCAATGAAAAACAGCTTGGCTGTCGGCTGAAAAATCCAATGCTTCAGCACGCCTGCGGACGCTCGCGTGAGCCCCCTCTAAAGACATCTTCATTGAGGATGCCAGGGCTCAGCGTGGAGCGTCCGCACGGCTCAGCGCTATGGACGTGGCCTTAAAAGGAGACATCTTACCCCCATTACAAAGGTGCTCCTTGACGAGGGGATCAGATACAGATGGCTGTATCCATTTGGTCTGCTGGTTACCCGAAACAGAGCCTCTAACACACTGAGAAGACTGGAAGAGGGCGAGAGCTTCCTATCCAAACTTGGTCTCCAAGATAAGATCCCCGAGGAAGCAACTGGAGGGAGACCGGCCCCTGACCCAGCCTGGAAGGAGGCCAGGAGAACGGACAAAAACAAACAACCACGTAGCCCAAAATGAAGAGGGGCCGGGACATAAAGAACAATGTTCACCCTACCTGTTCCTGTCCATGTTGTTGGAGCTCTACGGTTTTGAGCCTTTTCTGGGACCCATTGTGTCCTGTTGAAATGATACCCCACGCTACCTCTTAAGCCCAGCAGTGCTCCTCCATGACTGGCGGCCATCTTGGATCAGCTCCTGCTGCTTAATGAGATTGAGGATGGGCCGGATGACATAGGAGAGGAGGAGTCAGCGGATCTTGCGGGAGGACCCAGAGGAAAGGGACCAAGCACCTCCAAAATGGCGGCGGAAAGGATCGGAAGGGGTGGAGCAACATATGCACACCGGAAGAGTCGCGAGAAGATGGACCTTCAGGGGTTCTAAGGAGCGGATGGAGAGGAGGAGGAGGAGGGTGGAGGGTGGGAGAAGGAGAGAACCCCCCGCTAGAGGACTATTTTGTGCGTGAAGTTTTAGAAGCTCACTAAACAATACATAAATTAAATAAATTATAATAAATAATAAAGAGTTTACAGAAAACTTAACTAAAGGGGGCGGTGAAAGCAACGGGGAGGGGGAGGCTGTGGAGGGGGTTAGCGGGGGGGTCTGGTAGTAGGGAACGAAGGGATGGCGGGAAGAAACATAGGAGGTGAAGAAGATTAGGAACAAGGGGGAGAAAACATCTAGAATAGCGGGATTAGGGAGTAAGGGATAATAGGAGTGAGCAGGTTTTAACTGGGGGTAAGGAAGGAAGGGGGGTGCGTAGAAAAGAGGCAATAATATACATAGTCTCAGAGGAAGGGTCTAGAGGGTATTGTGTATAGGATAGTGATCATAAAGGCTTTAAGGGGCTTTAAGAGAGGCAGGGTGCAGAAATCGTTTTTTTAGGCTGTTAAATTGTTAGGGGTTCCTAGATTAAAAGAAGAATTAGTGCTTTAAGAAATAAAACAAGTAAATAAAACAATGACAATGACATTCAGATGCCGGCTGGGACTGCGGTCTGGCCGTTGCCATGTGTCTGTGGACTCGGGTCGGGGCAGGTGCCCAAGACCTCGAGAAAGTCCTTGGGAGAGGGTGGAGCAGAGCAGCCCTGATAGGAGGAGGAGTTTTAGAGGGGGCTCTGCCGGATTCCCTCAATCCAAAGGTAAGGGAGGGGCAGTGGTCACGGATCACAGACGCCTCTCCCACTTTGTTTTTCATGTTCTTTTTGTTTCTTTTTCCCTCATGTGTCCCATGTTCCCTTTGTATCCTCCCCATCCCATCCCTCCTCCTGCCTAGGTGGTGCAACGCTGAAGCTGGGCAAACTGCTGTGCACTGCAGAGGAATGGAGGCTCTCCGGCGAGGGCCGGACACCCAAGGTCGAGACACAACGGAAGAGAGGTGGGACTACACTTACACCATGACTCTAACCTTTATTTCACATAATGCCAAAGGGCTGAACTGTCCCCGTAAGAGGAAGGTAGCACTCACGGACTATAAGAGAAAGGGGGCCGATATTGTGTTAATTCAGGAAACACATTTTAGCACCACCAGCTTCCCAGAATACTTTGATAAACAATTTAAACAAGTGTTTCTGTCCTCTGCAAAAGAGAAGAAAAGTGGAGTAGCAATATTGATACATAACAGAGTGGGGCTGGTGGTTGACGCTGTGAAAAAAGACAAAGAGGGCAGGTTTCTTATGCTCACGGGGTCCATAAATCAGCAACCAATAACAATTGCCGCAATATATGCTCCAAATTGACACGACTCGGCCTTTTTCACAACAACATTCACAACCATTCAAAAACACAGTAAAGGTGCCCTTATAGTAGGAGGTGACTTCAACATAGTGCTGAACACAGCCGTAGACAGATCAGGACCCCCCAGGCCTAGAACAACGTCTAGACCTACGGCTCTGGAACAAGGGCTAAGGGATTTGCAGTTGGTCGATGTCTGGAGGGAGTCACACCCGTTAGACAAAAATTACACCTTTTATTCGCACCCACATGACTCATTTAGCAGAATTGATTACTTCTTTGTCTCTAGTAGACTGGTCCCAAAGATCGCCCACTCTGGGATCCACGATATTTGGTGGTCGGATCATGCACCCATAGAGCTACGGTGCTCACAGATAGGGTTGGACAGACCGGGAGCAAATTGGAAACTGAATGAATCCCTATTAAAAATCCCCGAACTGATGGAGAAGGTTGGAGAGGAAATCAAACACTTCTTTAGAGAAAATGAAAGAAGCGTTCGCTCCCATATAACCCTCTGGGAGGCGCATAAAGCAACATTAAGAGGCGTATTGATCAGTTTAGCGGCCAAGAAAATAAGAGAGAGCAACGCAAAAATTATAAAAGAGCAAAAGGAACTAAAGAACTTATGGGATCAACACAAGAGTTCCCCAAATTCGGCCACCCTCCAACATATCAGGGACACCCAGATTAAATTGAATCTACTCCTTACCTCCCATGCTGAGAAATCGTTAAGTTGGTCAAAGAGAAGATTCTTTGAAAAAGCAAACAAGCCAGATACCTTGCTGGCCAACTTGATCAATTCCAAAACAAATAATTACAACATCCAGGCCTTGCGTCTTGAATCTGGCGTGCTCTTGGCCAACCCTAAAAATATTGTACGGGAGTTTAAGAACTTTTATGAAAAACTGTATGATGGGGAAAAGAACCCGATCCTCCGGGATGGAGAAGGCCCTAAAAGATTTCTTAAAGGGCTCGAGTCTACCGTGTGACTTCACAACGGAGGAAATAACCAAGGTTATCAAAAATCTGAAACCCTCTAAAGCCCCGGGCCCCGATGGATACTCAAATCTTTACTACAAAAAATTTAGGAAACAGTTGACCCCATATCTCCTCCACATGTTCAACCAAGTACAGTACTAGGAGGTACCCCCTTTCTCCAGCACATGCTCCAAGCGTCCATCTTGGTAATATACAAGCAGGGTAAGGACCCCCAGGACTGTTGAAGCTACAGGCCAATATCCCTGATTAATTCGGACTTAAAAATTTACGCTAAATTACTGGCCAACAGATTGGATCTTATCCTACCCAGACTGGTGCACCAAGATCAAGTGAGGTTTGTCCCGGGTCGTCAGTTATCAGATAACACCCGACGAATTATTGATCTGTTAGAAATAGCCAATTCAAGATCGATACCAGTTATGGTGCTCAGTCTGGACACAGAGAAAGCGTTCAATAGGATAGACTGGCCTTAATTAGAGGCCACGCTTGGAGCCTTCGGGCTGAGAGAAAAATTGATAAAGGCTATATTCGCTCTATATTGGGCCCCGTCGGCTAGGGTTACCCACCAGGGATTTGCTTCAGATCCCTTTCAAATTAAGAGCAGAACGAGGCAGGGATGCCCGCTCTACCCCCTCCTCTTTGCATTGTGTATGGAGCCATTGGCTGCTGAAATACCCGACAGCAAAGACATCACGGGTATTGACATTGGAAGCCAGCTGCATAAGGTGCACTGTATGTGGATGATGTTTTCCTGACTATCTAAACCCCTTACCTCTCTACCGAACTTATTCGACTTGTTGGGGAGATTCTACAGGATCTCCGGATTCAAAATTAATCAGTCTAAATCAGACACTTTAAATATAAATCTACCCAAACACTTAGAGAAGTTGATTGCCATAAATTTCAACTTCAATTGGCAACAGAAGCAAATGAAATATCTAGGCAGTAATGTTACGAAGACATACAATATGCTGTACCAGGCAAATTATCCCAAATTGATGCATACCCTGAGAGGGGACATTAGGAAATGGGCCACTCACAAAATTTCGTGGATAGGAAAGATCCACTGATGAAAATGAATCTGCTCCCACGCCTTTTGTATCTCTACCAGACCCTGCCGGTGCCACTAAGATTGAAGGATTCCCTCTCACTTCAATCTGAGATAGATACATTTATCTGGGGTGGAAAGAGAGCGAGAGTGGGCAAGCAGATAATGCGTAAACAAACAGGGGCCGGAGGGCTAGCGGTACCTTGCTTGTTGTCTTACTACAAAGTGGCTCAATTATGCCAAATTGTGCAATGGCACACTAACCCAGATTCAAAAAGATGGGTCGCTCTAGAAAAAGACCTATGCTCCCCTTTGGAGCTGGAACATCTAATTTGGCTTCCCCAAAAGGTGCGGTTAGGCACCAAAATGTCGCTATCCTCAATGACCAACTCGTTTTCAGTATGGGAGGCCACCAGGCTCAAATGCAAATTGACCCACAAATCAACAGGTATGACCCCACTGTGGGGTAACCCAATGTTTGCTTCAGGCCGACCAACGCTGACTTCACTAAATGGAAACACAAAAGTATTAATAGGTTATTAGATCTGGAGGGCAGGCGAGGCATACAAACATTTGATCTACTTAAATCCAGCAAAAATATCCCCAATACCGAGTTTTTTAGATACCTCCAGATCAGAGCATTCTATCAGGCAACCCAGCCCCACACCCAATTAACGAATTTCAAAAAGCTCTGTCGATCAGGGACATCCAGTAAGGGACTTACATCGCAGATGTAGAAGAAGTAACTGGTTCTAGTGCGACAGTGAAGGAAAAAACAGAATACATGACTAAATGGGAGTCCGTTCTGGGGGAGGTATTAGATTTAGAGGAGTGGACGAAGATTGTGACGGCTACATCCAAAATCTCCATGTGCACGACCTTAAGGGAGAATTCATATAAAGTTATGATGCGATGGTACCACACCCCCACAAAACTAACTAAATTTCTGCCCAGTTACTCCCCATTGTGTCCAAGATAATGTGGACAGCAGGCAGACCTGTTACACATGCTGTGGTCTTGCCCCAAGATCGCCCCGGTCTGGGAATCGATTAAGGATTGGCAGAATAAGATCCTAGACACACTCATCCCACTAGACCCGTGGCTGTTCCTCCTCACCAGGCCACACCAAGGTCTCACCAAAGGTAAAAATAAATTAGTGGTGCACTTTGCAATGGCGGTACGGGGGGAGATCGCAGCACGATGGAAACAAAATGAAATCCCAATAATTGCTAAGATTCGGAATAGAATTTGGTCGGTTTGCCAGATGGAGAAATTGACGAGTTTGGTCAATGACACTGGTACAAATTTTCTAAAAGTCTGGTTGCCATGGTTGGCCCAGACAGACATACTGGG
This sequence comes from Ascaphus truei, assembly GCF_040206685.1. NCBI lineage: Eukaryota > Metazoa > Chordata > Amphibia > Anura > Ascaphidae > Ascaphus > Ascaphus truei. Next base: position 38,685,240 of record NC_134495.1, read on the forward strand.
GGTAGAAAGGGCCACGATTTGGCAATAATAGAGGTAAGTGCGTTCTCACTTGAAGATGTTCAGTTGGGACGAAACGGACTATATGGACAGATTAAAACCACCTAGACAGAGATAGACACAGACTTTGGTGCAGGTCATGGGCGTCGTGAGGAGAACACTCCGTTTTCTCAGACGCAGAGAGCCAGCAGGCGTAAAGCAATAAGCGGAACCATGGTAGGAGGACCCCCCTATACTACCCCTCCCCCGTTTTATTTCCCCGGGGGTTGTTTGTCTGTCTGTTTGCCCCGTATGTCTGTTTTGGTAAGTTCCTATATGTGGTTAATTTTTACCAATTGGAGGTGGCTTGCGTGTTACAACTGTATGCCATGTATGTAAACCATGTACGTTATCAATAAAATTTAAGTTGAAAAAAAAAACCCAATACATATAAACCGTTACCTTGCTGCTGGTCACCGGTGTCAGGCCTCTGGCCGGGCCTGCTGGCTGCGGGAGACCCGGCTGCCGGACAAAGCCTGACCTGTCATGGCCGGCGGACCCCGGCTCTCCCCAAGCTGCAGGCCTTTCCCTCACTCTGTCCCACGCCGAGCTTCTGACGTCAGTGTACCGCGCCTCACTCATGCCGTCAGAAGTCCTGGCTCGCGTCAACGTCAGAGCGCCCGGCATGGACAGTTTTGAGTAGGGAGGTCGCAGCTTGGGGAGAGCTTGGGCCCAGTGGCCAACTGCTTTGTCCGGCCGCCGGACCCTCTGCAGCCACCGGGCCCGGGACACTTGTCCCAGCGGACCCCCTGTCGACGGCCCTGACTCTGTACATGCTGGCTTAGTGGACAGGAACAGTGAAGGCGTATTGGAGAGACCCTGTTAGGGGGCCGCCTTTGGCGGTACTCAGGTGTTATATCCAAGAGATTCTGAGGTAGAGTGAAGGTTCATGCTCCTGGTACTGCCTCCTGATTGGCTGTTGCTTGGTAATACAGTCATTCAGAATGGAGGAAGCACCCCAGCCCCATAACAGTTGCATTGCTCTCTCCCTGCTCCACATCCTTTTCATCCTCCAGCGGCTCCTGGAGTTGTTCCACATACCAAACACGGCTACATAACCTGTCTCTCTAACCTCTTCTTTTGTGCCTCCAACTGTGGAATGCAGCAAGCACCCACAAGGATGGCCAATACCTAGACCTGGTCTTTACTAAAAACTTATCTCTCTCTGATTTCTCCATTTTCCCCTTTCTTCTCTCTAAACATCACCTCATCTAATTTTCTCTCTCTCGTTTCTTCCCTTCTCCATCTCCATCTCCATCTCCATCTACCCCTTGTTTTTGCAGAAACCTGCGCTTTATTAACCTACAGCTTTTTATTCCACTTTACGCTGCTCCCTCTCCTTTCTCAGTTCTGCTCCAGTCCCTGACAACCTGGTCAGGAACTACAACTCTGCCTTATCCTCCTCTCTTGATCTACATGCCCTGCTTTCTCTCTGCCGTCCTCGCCCGTCTAACACCACACCCTGGCTAAATTCCCACACGCGCATGCTGCGTTCCTCTGAACACCTCTGGAGGAAATCTCACACTCGCAGATTTCCTTCACTATAAATTTATGCAACCCTGTTTCAACTCTGCCCTCTCTCAGGCTAACCAAACCTACTTTTCTTCACTAATCAACACGCACAAGTCTAACCCACGCGACTCTTCTCTGTCTTTGACTCTCTACTCAGACCACCCTTAGCTGCCTCTTCTTCTTCCTCCATCTCACCTCAGGACTTTGCTGACTATTTTAAGGTGGAATCCATATGTCAGGACATCCCCTCTGTTTTCTCCTCCCATCCTACATCGCTTCCTAACTCTCCTCCTGCCTTCATTTACTCATTTTCCGCTGTCGATTGGGCCAAGGGGGGATGTTTGGCCACAGAGGGGTTGGGATTGGCTGCGGACTCCTGCCACTCACAGCACATGGCTCAGACTAGGAAGTAAATACAGACATGGGAGAGGGACTGCCTCACCAGCTGCCAAAATACACACGCCCCAGGCGAGGTGTGTGTGTGTTTTGTTGAGGTGTGTGTGTGTGTGTACACACACCCTAAGTTTTGAACTGCCTCCCCACAGCTTCTTTTTTAACCCCCCCCCCCCGTGACGGTGAAGGGGTACCCAGGCCAGCAAATAAAGGTATTATGCCCGGTTGGGTGCCCCTGAGCCATATTGGAGATGTGTGATTCTCAGCTCTTCTACCCTGTAATGGCAGTAACACTGTGCTTTTAATAATAATGTCTATGTGTCTCCCACCAGGTATAAGGTGTTGAGAATAATGTTATTTCTACTATAAAATGTATTTTAATCGCAGTATTTTCCTGTAACCGTGCAAAGGAAAAAATGGTTTTAAAAGTCAGCAGCCCGCTGCAAGCGCATAGCGTTTAGCTAACTTTCTGCTAGGAAAGTTCTAGCACGCTGAGATTTGCTGTGAGCACTGGGAAAGTAAAATCAGGAAAAAGGTTATAACGCAATTTTTATAAAGTTTCATTAAAATTGATGAATGAAAGTCCCCCTATTTTAATGGTTCCAACATTATAGGCATAAGGGGGTTTTCATTCAGACGGCCGGACAAGAGGAAAACACTCAAGTTGTAATTGCGGTACTTTAGAAATGTTTGGCAGGAAATTCCTGAGAGGTGAGCAATGCATATGTAACTAGGACTTCTAGGCTACCCCGCTGGTTTGGTTCCCCACTGTCTGGAAAAAGTACGTAGTTGAAAGCATTAGCCGACTAAAAGTGTGAAGTGGGGAGGGGTAATTCAAGTATCCCCCATCTTAGCAAATGGCCCAGGTGTCCGGCCAGCTCAGACAAAATGTCGCCAGGTAAGGGGGCTTGGTCTGGTATGCTAAGCGGCAAAGGTACGAGGCTCGCGCATGCCCTTAGCAAACTGAGAAGCCCTCTGCCAGGTTTTGCCAAGTAGGGGCAACCCTGGGAAATGTGGGAATATTATTCCCACGAACGAGATAGATGAGTAGAAGAAAGAAGGAGCACAGCTAGCTACATCCAGGATGCAGAAAAATGAATAAGGGCAATTCCAAGCAAAAATAAAAGTATATTATCCTTTATTTGATCAGCTTTGCAATGGTATAGGACAACGCACCAACACATTTCATCCCGCAAGACTTTCTCAAGGTGTAGGGATCACATAACGGCATACATTTTAACTTAAAAAATTTCGCGCCAAAATTAATCCGTAGTGACGTCATCACCACGCGACCTGGAACTGAGTCGCGTTGTTAATACGCGAGTCCAGTCTGAGCCACGTCAGAGACAGACAGAGCACACTGGGTAATAGGATTGGCTACAATAGAATAACATTGAATACAACAACTTTAATCAAAATAGACACGAACAAAATGATAAAAGGCATGTTACACGGACAATTAAAACACTAAATATGAACTAAACTGATATATACTGCCACCATAAACCTAAGGAATCCATAATACAATAGTAAAGATGAAATAATATAAATATATATATATATATAACATACAACAGATATCACAGACACCCCTAGATAAGGATACACAAATGAGGAATAAAATTAGTCCTCTCAGTAATATTAGCTGTGTGTGTGAACTCTGCTGTATAGGACATATATATATATATATATATATATATATATATATATATAGGTTCACTTAAGGTACAGTAACCCTCTATCCTATATAAACATGGGAAATAGATGTGTGTCAATAATCTGTATATCTAAATCAGATTATAAAGGTCATAGCTTATCTAATAAAAGATATAACAGTAATCAGACACACATATAGAAAAATAACCCATATAGAAACTGCACAAAAAGTTCATAATACGGTAAATTAATTAAAAGAATATTTTGAATAGGGATAAATCACAACAGACCCATGAACCGAATCATTAGTCTGCGGGACGAAACGCGTTGGTACGTTGTCCTATACCATTGCAAGCTGATCAAATAAAGGATAATATACTTTTATTTTTGCTTGGAGTTGCCCTTATTCATTTTTCTGCATCCTGGATGTAGCTAGCTGTGCTCCTTCTTTCTTCTACTCATCTGGACTCACTTCTAAGGACTGCACGCTGACGAATCCACTCATCTTGAACACACAGTCAGGTAAAGGGCAGTAGCCCCTCTGTTACCTTTCTAGTGCTGAACTGTTCACACATTGTACCCCATGGGTAAGTAATTTCATACTGGGGACTATACGTTGTGGTAGCTGTGTGGGCACCACTAGGTCCCCATTCTACCCTAGGAAGATTATTCCTGCTACTGCACCGACACACTTTATTCGAGCAAATACCCAGTATGTACCTGGCAGATACCTGGAATGCGCCGCTCCTCACCTCTGACAAGCCCCGTTGTGTTTGCCTTCCCAGCCTGGGTTCATGCCTGGCTGACGGGCGGCTGATCTGTTAAATGATAATGATTAGGATTTCATAGGCTGCAATGCTTCGCGTGTCTACCAGATGGCATAAATTCATGAATTGTAATGCAGTATATATATACATACTGTGCAGTATTGCAGCCAGCGGGAATAAAATGCTTCAATCCCTGCCTGGAAAATACCTCAATGCACTCGGGCAGAAAACAGTCACAAACCTCAATACACCCGGGTATACCCGAATTCGTGGGACTAGCCGAGCTCGAATAAAGTGTGTCGCCAGTGTATTATACAATTGTTCCTGGATATTGGATTTACTTTGAAGAGACTTATGTTTTACTGTGAGCATACTGTGGTGATGCACCAATATACCACATAACCCACGAACAAGATAGGGATTTTAACTGCATAAAAATCCCTGCAGCCGATCGGGAGTCAGATTAATCTAACCTGGATTTTAAACTTTGCAACATCGTAACCCAAGTAAATAGTTCGTAAGAACTAACGAATCCAGAACCAATTCTATGGCGGTAGAACAAAGTAAGCAGCAGCGGAGGAGAAACGGGTTGCAAAAGGCGCCCCTATCCACAGACTGTTTTCGGCTTTGTTTGCGCACAACTCCCGCTCCTGGGAAATTGTGCCTAAAGACTCTGTTTCTAAAGATTTCGTTTTGGAAATAGAAGATTTCGTTTTGCCCCATCCCAGTAAGTGTATTTCAAGAGTTTTTTTTTTTGCAAATAATCGTGGGTGTGTTCATTCTGTAAATAAATTACAATTTATTTTATCTCTTGCTTTGCTCAAGCAAAGGATCCGGGTATTTTGGTGTTAAAAGCATTGGTCTATCGTGACACCCCCCCAGTCAGTTTTTGCCCCCCCTCCCCGAGCTCAGGTTTTTAACCCCTCAAGTTCTGTTTTTTGGCCCCCCGCACCCCAAAGCTCAGGTTTTCAATGACACACAGACACACTGCAGGGACATGAAATGAGACACAATGCTTCTCCTCCTGCTGCTTCTCATTGGCTAATTCTTCTCCTGCTGCACCATGTGACTAGACCAGGGATTGGGAGCACGCATACAATTCGTGGAACGCATATGAATATGCATATGCGTTCCACTGACGTCTTTACACAAGGAATTAGTGAACCCCCGGTAGAATTTCGCCGATCGATCACAGGAGAACGGATCGAGTGGCAGCTTAGCTAATCACTTGTGACTGGATTGCATTGATTAACATATTGAAGGGGAAACATTTTTTTTTTTTTTTTTTTTTTTTTTAAAACGACAGCTTGAACTGCAGCTTTAACTTGTGGAATTCATTACCCATGGAGACACTTATGGCAGATACAATAGATATCTTTAAAAAAAAAAAAAAAAAAGGGTTGACATCTTTTCAGAAAGGAAAGGTATACAGGGATATACCAAAAAAGCAAATATGGGAAGGATGTTGATTCAGGGGGTAATCTGATGGGACAATTCTTTGAGTCAGGAAGGGATTTATTTGTCCCCTTATAAGCACCTCTCTGCATACATCCACACTGATAGTATTCATAGGATCAGCGCAGATGGAGGAGTGTGCTTTCTTCTACAAATAGCTACTGAACCTCCGATCAAAGAATAACAGGAGCGTGCCATCAATTAAGCTACAATTAGATCCTCACTTTGAACTCCACCAGCTACTGTGTTGTTTAATTGCACCTCTGTACTGACATCCACACGGATATGAACTACATGATCAGTGTGCTGCTGAGTTGATTTGACTTGCGGCTTTGAACTAAGTAAGGCATATTTTTCAAGCTTAATAGCACAATTATTAACCAGCCTTTGCACCTCACTGCATACATCCACGCTGATAGTATTCATAGAATCAGCACAGATGGAGGAGTGTGTTTTGTTCTACAAGTAGCTACAGAAACTCAGATCAACGAATAACACCCTTATTATGATAGTATACACCTCCATTGATATCTGCACTGATAACCTACTAGATCAGTGCAGATGCAGGAGTTTTTGTTACAATACAAGATTGTTGCAACATTACTTTATTGTTTCAATGTGTATGAGAGCCACAATATGAGACATTATTCATTGTGACAAGACTATGAAATAAGATTTATCTTACATTTTCTAGCAGGGTTAAAGAGGTGTGTGTGTGTGTTTACCCTTCCCCCTTGTGCATCTAATAGGGCTTCTCTATATTCATAGAACCTTATACAGTATGATGTCTTACCCTAGTCATCAATTATACATTTTTGTATGATCGTAAGCACTTATATAGTACGAATACAATGATCATAGTCACTATACAAGTGTTGTCTTATTTTAACACCCATTATTTTATATTCATTTGTTGACATTAAACGATTTTAATTATTTCACAAATTATCAGTGATTGAGTGATTGGAAACTGGGTTTCCTGTTCTCATGTATCCCCTTATGAGATCATTAGATGATATTTCACTTGGATTTTTTGTTTGCCTTCCTCTGGATCAATATACTGGTAGTACAAATATAGGATACAGTATCTGTTGTCTAAACTTAGCATAGGTTGAACTTGTTGGATGCATGTCTTTTTCAAACCTCATCTACTATGTAACTATGTATGTTTATGCTATTAATGAACTTCTTTTCTCACAGCAGATAAATCCATGAGCAGAAGTACACCTGCAGGATGGGAAACTCCTCTTTGCTCACCATATTTTGTAAATGAAGATAACAGTGTTGCTAAAAGTGATCAAGGAGAAAATTACTTGAGTCAAAATAAACCAACTAAGAGACAGAAAAAAACTGCGAGAACTATGGCTAAGGAATCACACTCACGTGAAGAAAAAGATGCCACAACCTCCCACATTTATACACTGAGAGAACATACTTCGATGGAACATGCATCTGCTGATATTAAGAAGTGCGACAAAGAAACCACTAATGCACAGAAAATTCACGAAAACGTGTCTGTAATTAAGTATGAGTGCAGTGAATGTGGTAATAACTTTAATACTAAATCAGCTTATACAATTCACCAAAGAACACACAATACAGAAAGGCTGTATAAGTGCTGTGAATGTCAGAAATGCTTTACTAGTAACTCGGCTCTTGTTAAACATCAGAGAATTCACAGAGCCGAGATACAATTCTCTTGCTCTATATGTGGGAAATGTTTTTCCAAGAACTCACAACTTGTTAGGCATCAAAAATCTCACACAGGAGAGAAGTCATTTGTTTGCTCTAAATGTGGGAAATGTTATTTCACTAAGTCTCATCTTGTTGCACATCAGAGAATTCATACAGGAGAGAGACCATTTGTTTGCTCTGAATGTGGGCAATGTTTTTCCTACAGCTCAACTCTTGTTACACATCAGGCAATTCACACAGGAGTGAAAGCATTTGTTTGCTCTGAATGTGGGAAATGTTTTTCTCAGAGCTCAAGTCTTGTTCAGCATCGGAGAATTCACACAGGAGAGAAACCATTTCTTTGTTCTCAATGTGGGAAAATGTTTTCCTTTAGGTCAAATCTTGTTCAACATCAGAGAATTCACACAAGAGATAAACCATTTGGCTGCTCTGAATGTGGGAAATGGTTTTCTCAGAGCTCAAGTCTTGTTAAACATCAGAATTCACACATGAGAGACTAATTGCTTCTAATGTGGGAAATCTTTTACCAAACGTTCAGAGCTTATTAAACATCAGACACCACAGGAAAAAAATATAGCATTAAAAATGTCCCTGAGAATCATGAATTGTGGCTCTCAGAAAGTACAAGACATTGATGGAAAAGGCCATTAAATAAAGGTTATACCTGCATTTTGGAGGGAAATAGAACTAAAAATGTATTTATAATAGCGTATAGCTTTTTGGTAGACTGTATACCCACCCCTTACTCACGTCCAGTAAAAGCCTCCTGCAGTGTTTCCTCTGTCCTGTAACTGTACTGCTGATATTTGACACATGACACCTGCTGAAATGGGCTAGGATATTTGGCCATGACAGATGCTGGTTGATATTTCTCTGTGTGCACTCTGACCTTGAATGTCCTGCTCGAGTGCTTCATGTGAACGTCAGCGCACAGGGGACCTTGATGAAGGTGTGCAGGCACGTAGGACATTCGGCAGGAGCAAGCGTGGATAAATGTCAAGCAGCAAACTGCCCAACAGTGAGTTGAAGCGGCGGTGGAACGCTGGCATTGCTGAGCCAAATGTCTCATTTGTGAAATGTTCCATTCTGCTGAGATGGGGCATTTGATGCTTTCTAGATCTCAGACAAAGTGACACCCTTGGTTAGGAAATCATTAACTTTTTCTGGCCTACATTCCATCTTTTTTTCATATTTCTGTTGTGTGCTGTTAACCCTATGTGTAGCTGAAGATTATCAACCACTCCCAAAAGCCCATAGGGAACAATGGGGCAGAACATCTTTAAAACTCCCTTCATGGCAGTTTTGCTTTCAGACTCAGTTGGGGAAGCCATTAACCTGCTGTTTAATCTTTCTTTGGACACACTGGACTATGCAGTAACCCCATGACTCAACACCTATCCTTCCAGCCCCACAGACTAACTTCTCTTACATTGTAAATTGTAGGAGATTGTAATACCCTCCCATTTATTTTATTACTGCTTGCTGTTGAATAGGTATGCTAACCCTTTGTGGACTGTACCTCTCTTTATTAAATCTATAGCCCATGTGGCTGTTTATTCAGTTGTATACTGTATAGTGTGGTATTTGCTAATCTGCTTACTGTGAACCCTGTGACTCTGGCAGTGGCTTGAGTCCCATTATCCCCAGTAACTGCTGAAGGATAGTAGAGACAGATGCTGATCTTTCGAGTGGGACTGACTCCTTGTGTGATTCAGGGATTACCAGGAGTGGGTGCGAGTGTGCCCCTGTATAAGAGCATTAATCTGAGGTGGGTTCCCTCTCATAGTCTGATTGGTGGCAACCTCCATGTGAGTTTATACTAGGATTGTTACATTGTATGCAGTGTGTTATTGTCTAGTTTTGCGGTGTAGGAGCCTTGAGACTCCTTACAATCGCATCCTAGTAGAGTAGGCTAGGATTAGTTAGTGTGTGTGTGTGTTTTTGGCACCCTTTATGCCTTAGTATGGGCAGAAATCCCTCGTGGTCAGTAGGACCAAGACACTTTCCAGGTTGACGGAGTCTAGATAGACTCAGTGTTATGGTGACCTACTGTTTTTGGGTACTGGCGTTCGGATGTAATGTATCAGACCTCATTTAAGTGGTGCCATCCCATAAGGCACCTTCACATGAATGGGTTGTAAGGTATGTTCCAGTGCTCGATGATGATTTATGGAATAATACCACTTATTTAGATCAATATCTACTATCTTCAAAGTTTTTGACTAAATTCTCAGTTTTCATTTTAATTATTGGAACTATCTTCATTTTTTAACTTCGTAAAAGACAGAATTTGTAAAACTAATATTATTTTTTTTAGCTTATCAAAAAATATATGTTGTGTGAAATATATGCTATGTACATAAAACAGAAGAAAATACGTCCCTTTTTTAATTTAATTACACTAAAAGTAGGAATACATTCAAATCAAACACTACAAAGAAGGAATACACAATACACAATTGACACTTATTAATTGTAGTAGTAGTTTTGTAGTCTACTTATTGGAGTATCCGTGTGGACTCCAATATGTATGGAGGACAAGTACACCTGTTAAAAGAAGGTTTTGCTGAACACTTTTATACCATTAAGACAGGATTAACAACACAGTGTTTCTAACCACTTTAAATTAGTACATGGACAAGACCTCAAAGGGTTCAAATATGTAGAGATAGAAAGTACATTGCAGGGGAGTAAATAGAAAAAAACCTGACTTTACATTTTTACACATAATAAACCTCGCAGGTTTATCAGATAGCTAGTGCACTCCCTGAACCCCTATACCAGGTTCCGGGTGACTTGGGCATGAACATGGCACCCCCTCTAAACAAGGGACACTTGTACCATTCTGGAGATACCTTAATCCCCTATTCCCCTTTGACCTTTCTTGTCTGAGCGGAAACAGGGACTCCTAGCGGTGAGCTGCAAGACCGTTTTCAGGGTAGGATTTTGACCTGAGCATTGTGCTTCAATGTATCTGAGAATGTTACCTGATTCCCGACTACACTTTTGGGGTATCCAGTAACTCTGGAACCCCGCTACATAGCCACAATCTGCAACAACTTTCTCTGCAAAACCCACCCTGAACTTCATAGCCTAGCAATTTCTGCTTGCTGGTACTCCTGGAAAGGCAAAAACATAAACATTCTTTATTGTCGCATATTTTACATATGCACAGTATTACATACACAACAGGTCCAAGAGCTAACACTCTAGGACCCCAAAACATGGATCAGGGGAAAACAAGTGGGCTTGACCTTTATTAGTGAGCCTGGTTACCCTTTCACCGTCACATTCATAATAAATGTTTCAATATTCTGGAATTCAGATCTTGTATATGTTTTATTTGAACTTTGAGATCTATATATATTTGTTTGTTGGTTTGTTTTCTCTCTAAGAAATGAATTATGGATTTTCAAAAGTTTGTGATAAAAATATTTACATTCTTTATAGTATTTTTTTTTAGCAATATTATTTTAATTCCCATTTATCAATTTCAAAACAGTCCCTTTTTGTACCTTTTAATGGCTAAAAATCGTTGAAGCATATTGTTGCTTAGATTTTTTTATTCAAGCCTTATTCACACTCTTTTTAGAAGAGGTCTTTCTCTGTCTGCACTAATTTCTAGTTTACATTTTTTGTCTTCGTATGAACTTAAGCATATTATTGTTAGGAATCATTATGTCTGGTTTGATACAAACAGCAACATCTGTATATATTAATGAGGAGTGACGTGTCAAAATAATTAACAATGGTGAATATTTAAGAGGGCTCAGTAACTCATTAAGACCAATAACCCTGAAGAAGCAACCGGAAGTTGTAAAACACGTTGGGTGGAGCCTAAAAGATGACAGCAACACGCAGGGACACTAGCCTGAGTATATATTGAGATTCTGTGATGTCATTGAGGGATGTCTCTAAGATACCACGAGAAACACAATCACAAGGGAGTTGATAAGTGTGATGGTGAAGGGGTACCCAGGCTCACTAATAAAGGTTCAGCCCACTTGGGTACCCCTGATCCATGTTTTGAGGTCCTAGAGTGTCAGCTCTTGGACCTAGATGTCAGAAATGCATTACTGTGACTGTGCAAATTTTGCGACATTAAAGATTTTTCTGTGTTTTGCCTTTATTGAGGTGCTGGGACTAGAAGATTTCCAGGCTGTAAGTTTCAGGGTGGGTTTGCCGAAGAAAGTCTTCACAGAATGTGTCTATGTATCGGGGTTCCGGAGTTATGGGATACCCCAAAAGTTGGATCCGAGAATCGAGTGAGATTCTCAGATATATCCAAGCACATTGCTCTGGGCAAACTTCAACCCTGAAAACGTTTGCGACTCACCGCCAGGATTCCTGCTGGAGCATAAGCCAGATAAGGTAAATGGGGCATGAAGGGGTTAATGCATACCTGCAACATACAGAGGATCCCTAGTATAAGTAGGGGTGCCCAGATACATGCCCAAGTACCCTGAGCCTAGTATAGGAGTTCAGGGAATGTTCCAGCTATATGATAAAGCTGAGAGTAATTTCTTGTGTGTAAAAGTTATTTCTAGAGTGTGGCAGGGATGAGGCTAGTGGGTGTAAGCAGTATGTCCCCTGACACCAGAATGGGACATACACATTTTTATAACACTAGATACAGGACACTGTACATTTTATTAAAGAGTTATGTTTAATAGGGATATGTGCTGATTACCTGTGAATGAACTGGGATTTTCAAGTCATGGATTCCGAGGGACCAGTTGGCTACCAAGCTTGGTGCCTATGGGTCTGTGCGGAGTCAGGACTTGAAAGGATCAGGGATGCCAAGGTGTTAGACCAGGAGGGGAACTGCAGTCATGCTTGAGGACCCGCATCCTGGGCTAACACAGGGCTATCTGGCCAACATTTGCCAGAGCCCAGACTCTGGAGCCATGGGGGGCTCACTATGCAAAGAGGCAGAGGTGCCAGGTTGGCACATGCCCTTTGCAGAATGAAAGAAGGTGCCCACCTGACTTTACAATATTAGGAAATCGGTGATTGGCTGGCAGGAAAAATCCCACGCTCTGATAGGCTGTAGAGGTTTGTGAATGGGACACTGAAACCCATAAGAAACCTTGCAGCCAATCAGGAGGGCAGATTCCAAGCGCCAAACCAACAGCGGCAAATTCAGAGATGTCCTGTGCTGAATAGACGCGAGCTGGCTTCAGCGATTTTGAGTGAAATTTTTTGCTATGTCCCACTTTTTGAGAACGTAGTGGTCACGGCTTGCATTGCATGCCGAAATCAGTTCCAGGATTTCTTGAGTACCTCCCCGTCATTGGAAAGGGCTCCTACGGAGGTAATTTTTGTGAATTTCGTTCCAAGGACTATTTTATTCATTAGCCCCGTTCCCAGTAAGTGTGTTAACCGTGGAAATTGTGTTACATTGTGTGTATGTTTTTTCCTGAAATAAATTACAATTTATTTTACCTCCTTGCTTTGCTCAATCATATGATCCTGGTATAAAAAGGTGTTGATAAACCTGGTCTCCTGTGACAATAAGTGGGAGACCCTCCACCAGACTCAGCTCTGAATGCAGCGTTTGTGCAGCTTTAATCAAGTGCCTAAAGATCGGGCAATTTGTGAGTGTGATCCCTACTGGTTTATGGTTTGCTGTTTAGTAATAAGTAATAAGTTTAGTAATAATCCATGAAGAACAGTGCCAATAATTGTTAGCCCCCCATAAACAAATTTCTGGTTTTTCTTTCAGATGTTTTTTTAAGAATTCGTCCTGTCTGAGCAGACCCCAGTAATTACCAAATGTCCGAATAATTTTGGGTGCCATAGTGTTATATTTAAGTAATAATCCCCGAAGAACAGGGCATTACTGGCCAATAATGCCCTGTTCTGATGGGATTATTACTATTATAGGCTAAATGTAGGTTTTATTTTTTAATTTTTCATTAAAAATATACACTTTTGTAGTCATATTGATTTCTATCAGCATGATTGTCTACATTCTTATGCTTTTACTGCAAGTTTATTAAAAGGAAATTGTACATACACACAGCTCCCGCTATACACACACACTGCAGCCCCCCCCTATACACACAAACACAATCCGCAACCCCCCCTCTATATACACAAACACACTGCAGACCCCCCTCCTCTACATCCACAAAACACACTGCAGCTCTCCTTCAAACTCTACACTTACAACATACACAGCAGCACCCCTCTACACCCACAAACACACAGTGCAGACCCCTGTAAACCCACAAAACTGCAGATACACACACACCAAAACACTGCAGCCCTTTGTGACGATCGTGAGGGTTTGGCCCGGGATTAACGGGGTTACCCCCTCAATTGGCCCCCTCTAACCTCGCCAGGGAGACAAGGGGTTAACTGGGCTGAGACCCAGAAATGTGATTTAACCCTTGTTATAACATGAAAATGCTTATTCTCCTGTGTAAATGTATTGTTGCTGGATCAGTGTCTGCATAACCCACCCACTGGGACTTAAGGGGTTAATCTTATATGCAGTGCTGAACAAACTGTTACCTGAAAATTGGTGATTTGGGAACAGAGTAAGCTAGCCCCTGAGTCTTGGGGTGCAGCCTCAGGGGAACCCCCCTAGTATCCACATATTAAAAATATAACTTTGTCATAAGAGGGACATATATTTTTGATAAAGTGACTTTTTGCAGTTTTTAAAATGTCCAGAACCAAATGCTGTGACTCATATGAGTCTATTCACGTTTGATATGTAAGCTTCCTCTCTGGAAGTGCATATCAAAAGGGAGGTGTGAATGGGCCAGCTGGATGCTAGAATTTAGCCCTGCTTCAAAGGGGTATTGTTATGCGAGACCCAGGAAGCAGCAAAAGGTAACTGCCCTAATTGTTTATGCGGGAGGCAGGCACAAGGAATGGTTAAGTGTTTGTTCTTCACACTTACAATGGAAGCCAAAAGCCTGCTTCAAAGGGGTTTATTGATGGGGACTACCCCAAGCAGGATATCTGAATGGGTGTCCTTATTACATATAAGAATATTATGAGATGTCCTTGGCTGAAAATGATAAGAATTACATATTTGTATTCGTGGGATGTAGCATATCTTTTGGAGTCTAAACACGGTATATGTAACCGCTATGAAATGCCAGATATTAATATCTGACTCCTCCTCCACCCTGCCTGCAGCCAGGCACTTTTACCCATGGTTCTTCATGCAAATGTCTTCATGCATGTGTCCTGCATGTATTGCTGTGATGTCAACTGAAATATGGGAGAAGTGGCCCAGTCTGTATCCTGATGGCCTTCTGTCCTAATCTTTAAGTAAGTGTCTATATTTTGCTGTTATTTGTACATTTTTGTGTGTTCACCTTTATCAAGGAATAAATTATATTTTATTATATCTAAGTCTCGTCCCAGTTCAAACCCAGGTATATATATATTTATATATAGTTTTGATGTAAATTACAGCCTGTCACAAGCTACCGTGACAAGCTTGTAATTAACTGGTGGCAGCTGGCGGGACTGAACTGGACCTGGATTACAGTATTCTGCGGGGTACTGTGATCCAGTGGGAACTTGATGGTAATTGCAAGTTCCTGGGACTAAAGATATTGAACACACAGTGTACAACATATAACACAAGATATGGCACCTCCTCACTGTTCCCCTACTTGTGAGATGCATTGCCTCCAGAACCAAAGTGCCGGCCATCCGTCTGACTGGAGCCGAGCACTGAGACCGGAGGAGTGCATCAAGTCGGCGCGGGGACCAGCAGACAGCAAGGCTGAGAGAGAGACAGCAATCGGTGAGCATGAAACCCGGCAGGCTGAGCAAAGATCCACAGCTGCAGCTGCTGTAACCATCACACCGCCCGGAGAGCAGGGAAGGGACCCAGCTCCGGGACGGCAGAGACTTGTGGAGGGAGCGGGTGGTCTTGGAGACCATGGAAGTCTTGCACCAGTCCATTTTACCCAGAATTGCTGGCCCTGATGTTTGCGCAGGGAGAGATGTCCCCGGCAGAGCGGCTCGAGCAGCTGAAGCTGGCAATGATCCGACCCGCTTATCCCCTCCCAGAGCCCGGCGCTCAAGCATCTCCGCTCTGGACTCGTTTGCCCCTTGCTGGGGTTAGTCCACCGGCGGCGGAGAAGCTCTGGAATGAGCCCGGCGCTCCAACAACTCTGCTCTGGACTCCGTTGCCCCTTGCTGGGGTTAGTCCACCGGTGGCGGAGAAGCACCGGCAGCCGGTGCGGCACTGCCAACAAATGGGCCACAATAATGCCCAGTGCCCTGACCGTGCGCGGTCAGGCAAAGAAGCCCCTCAGGGCCAACGCTCACGAGCTGCGGAAAAGATGACCCAGTTAGCGCGGCATCCTCTGATGGCTCCCGCCCAGCCGGGGCGACAACCCTCCTCGGGACGTCTCCTGGAGAACCTGGGCGGGCTGCATCAGCAACAGCGGCGGAGAGCAGCAGCCATCCACCTGATCCCGGCGGAGAACCAGCGGCGGCGGCAGAGAAGAAGCCGCCACTCCGGCCTCCTGCCGGCGGCAGTTTTATTTGGGGGGAGGGGCAGGGTTTGCGGGAGGGGGTTATTTTACCAAGTTTGCATGGAGCTGTGTTCCTCCACAAAGACCTGGGACCCTTGTCCTGCACGTTTTACCTGTACCCAACCCGGGCACTGTTGCGGCAGCGGCCCGGTGCTGCCCAGCCCAGATGGGGCCGGCGGCGGCCGCTCCAGTCCCCCTGCAATTGGGACCAACAAAGGCGGCGGTCTCTGCGGGGACCAGCAAGGTAAGCCAGACCAAGTCGCAGACTGACTCTGACTTATGTTTCCCTATGACTGTACCCTGTTGTTTCACTATAGTTGTGACCGGGGGGTGGCAGGAGATAGGGGTACCAGGGGAGGGGAAGGAAGGGCAGCTTGTAGGGCAGCTAGACTCCCCCATTACCCTGGCAGAGCAGCAAGGGGACTCTCAGTTAAGAGCCCCACTGTTGCAGCCTTGCTATGGGCTGGAGGTATCCGGGGTTGTGGCAAAGTTAGACCACCCCCAGATTACCTGCCAGCCAGGAGCTAAGGTGGGTGCAGCTGCACCAGCAACCCTGAGCTCATCCCCGGTAATGGGGAGACAGTGTCAGGGAGATGGCCTCACTCAGGTGTCCCTAGGAACCAGGTTAGGGTTAGCTAGGGAGAAGCGGAGTGAGGGGAGGCTGCAGGTAGGTAGCCAACATCAGTTACCAGGGGAGGGGAAGGAAGGGCAGCTTGTAGGGCAGCTAGACTCCCCCATTACCCTGGCGGAGCAGCAAGGGGACTCTCAGTTAAGAGCCCCACTGTTGCAGCCTTGCTATGGGCTGGAGGTACCAGGGGTTGTGGCACAGTTAGACCACCCCCAGATTACCTGCCAGCCAGGAGCTAAGGTGGGTGTATCTGCACCAGCAACCCTGAGCTCATCCCTGGTAATGGGGAGACAGTGTCAGGGAGATGGCCTCACTCAGGTGTCCCTGGGATCCAGGTTAGGATTAGCTAGGGAGAAGCGGAGTGAGGGGAGGCTGCAGGTAGGTAGCCAGCCTCAGATCTCAGTGAGAGAAGGAGGGCTAGTGGTAGCCAGGGAGGGAAAGCAGCAGGTATTGCAGCTAGAGTTTCCCGTTACCCTGGCAGAGCCTCAGGGGGTGTCTCAGATCAGCAGCCCCCTGTTGCAGCCTGGCGATGGGCTGGGGGTATCCGGGGCAGTGGCAGGTTTGTGCCACCCCAGGGATACCTGCCAGCCAAGCGCTAAGGCGGTTGCATCTGGAGAAGTGCCCCTGAGCTCATCCCTGGTAAGGGGGAGACAGTGTCAGGGAGATGGCCTCACTCAGGTGTCCCTAGGACCCAGGTTAGGGTTAGCTAGGGAGAAGCGGAGTGAGGGGAGACTGCAGGTAGGTAGCTAGCAGCAGATCTCTGTGGGAGAAGAAGGGCTAGTGGTAGCCGGGGAGATACAGCAGCAGGTATTGCAGCTAGAGTCCCCCATTACCCTGGCAGAGCCTCAGGGGGTTTCTCAGATCAGCAACCCCCTGTTGCAGCCTAGCTATGGGCTGGGGGTGTCATGGGCAGTGGCAGGCTTGTGCCACCCCAGGGATACCTGCCAGCCAAGAGCTAAGGTGGCTGCATCTGGAGAGGTGCCCCTGAGCTCATCCCTGGTAAGGGGGAGACAGTGTCAGGGAGATGGCCTCACTCAGGTGTCCCTAGGACCCAGGTTAGGGTTAGCTAGGGAGAAGCGGAGTGAGGGGAGGCTGCAGGTAGGTAGCCAGCAGCAGATCTCAGTGGGAGAAGAAGGGCTAGTGGTAGCCGGGGAGGTACAGCAGCAGGTATTGCAGCTAGAGTCCCCCATTACCCTGGCAGAGCCTCAGGGGGTTTCTCAGATCAGCAACCCCCTGTTGCAGCCTAGCTATGGGCTGGGGGTATCCGGGGCAGTGGCAGGCTTGTGCCACCCCAGGGATACCTGCCAGCCAAGCGCTAAGGCGGTTGCATCTGGAGAGGTGCCCCTGAGCTCATCCCTGGTAAGGGGGAGACAAGGTCAGGGAGGTAGGTGCACTCAGGTAGTTCCAGGGTCTGGGTTAGGATTGCCCAGGGAGGAGAGGAGTGCAGGTGGGCTGCAGGGAGGTAAGCAGCAGGAGTCATCAGCAGGGACTGAGGTGCTGGGCCTAGGGGAGGCTAGGCAGAAAGTCCCTTGCTCTGACGGGCCAGGAGTGACCCCCCTGACAGATTCCCCAGGGTTCCCAAAGGAAGGGCTGTGGGTAGATAGGCAGCCAGGGAGGAGAGTCAGGAGTATAGCGCAGCAGCTACAGGGTGGCACAGAGCCAGGGCAGGTAGGGTCCCTACAGAATGGTGACATAACCCTTTCCCAGACTTGGGGGACAGGGAAGCGACGGTCTGTGCTTGATAGCTGGTCTCCTGTTGGTGCAGAGATATGCCAGTTTCTGGGCAATGTGCAGCATAGTCTGCACAGGAGCCCCTTTCACCATGGACTTGGTTCACAAGGCACTGGGTGGGGGGCAGAGGGAGGCAAAGGAGAATGCCCGGCTTTGCAGGACAAGGTACTGGTCATTGCCGGAGGACAATTTTGCCAGGTCAACCCCTCAGGAAGTATTGAGTGCTCCAAGAGCACCAGTGGTATCCCAGGGCCAGGGGGAGGCCGCTGGGGTACCAGGGCCCCTGGAGCGGGGGAGGTGTGACGATCGTGAGGGTTTGGCCCGGGATTAACGGGGTTACCCCCCCAATTGGCCCCCTCTAACCTCGCCAGGGAGACAAGGGGTTAACTGGGCTGAGGCCCAGAAATGTGATTTAACCCTTGTTATAACATGAAAATGCTTATTCTCCTGTGTAAATGTATTGTTGCTGGATCAGTGTCTGCATAACCCACCCACTGGGACTTAAGGGGTTAATCTTATATGCAGTGCTGAACAAACAGTTACCTGAAAACTGGTGATTTGGGAACGGAGTAAGCTAGCCCCTGAGTCTTGGGGTGCAGCCTCAGGGGAACCCCCCTAGTACCCACATATTAAAAATATAACTTTGTCATAAGAGGGACATATATTTTTGATACATGACAAATGTCCTCCCTGCTTCAAAGGGTTTATTGATGGGGGGGGGGCTACCCCAAGCTGGAAGTCCAAAATGAGCTTCAAAAGCTTCAAAGGGACTTTTGCTAGACGGCACGGCGCCGTATCTGGGAAAGAGGGGGTTAAAAGGATATATAAGTCAGAACCACCTTTTACCCATGGTTCTTCATGCAAATGTCTTCATGCATGTGTCCTGCATGTATTGCTGTGATGTCAACTGAAATATGGGAGAAGTGGCCCAGTCTGTATCCTGATGGCCTTCTGTCCTAATCTTTAAGTAAGTGTCTATATTTTGCTGTTATTTGTACATTTTTGTGTGTTCACCTTTATCAAGGAATAAATTATATTTTATCATATCTAAGTCTCGTCCCAGTTCAAACCCAGGTATATATATATTTATATATAGTTTTGGTGTATATTACAGCCTGTCACAAGCTACCGTGACACCCTTCTCCACCCGCTACACCCACTGACACACACACACACTGCAGCCCCCTCTACACCCACAAAACACACTGCAGACACACACACACACACACACCAACTAAACAAGACTGCTGCCCCCTCTACATCCACAAAACACACAGCCGCAGCCCCCCCTCTACACCCACTGCAGCCCCCCCGTAAACCCACACACTGCAGACACACAAAACACTGCACCCCTCCTCCAAAAAACACACAGTAGCTCCCCCTCTGCACCCACAAAACACACTGCAGAGACACACACAAAGCAACAAAACAGACTGCCACGTTTACATCCACAAAAACAAAGCAGCCCCCTCCCTACACCCACTGCAGCCCCCTGTAAACCCACACACTGCAGACACACACACAACACTCTGCACCCCTCCTCCACCCACAAAACACACACGTAAGACGCACACACTGCAGCCCCCCTCTACACACAAAACACACACCATGCTCCCTCTACACCCACAAAACACACACCAACAGAAGACACACACACACACCAATAAAACACTCTACTGGCCCCCTTTACACCCAAACAGACGCACAAACCTTTCCCCTCACTCTCCTGTGCGGAGCTCTCTGGAGGCAGGGAGGGGGAGGAGTCAGTGTCTGGCTGCAAGCAGGGTGGGGAAGGAGTCAGTGTCTGGCCGCAGGCAGGGTGGGGAAGGAGTCAGTGTCTGGCTGCAGGCAGGGTGGGGGAGGAGTCAGAGCCTGGCTACAGGCAGGGTGGGGGAGGAGTCTACAGGCAGGGTGGGGTAGGAGTCAGTGCCTGGCTGCAGGCAGGGTGGGGGAGGAGTAAGTGCCTGGCTGCAGGCAGGGTGGGGGAGGAGTCAGTGCCTGGCTGCAGGCAGGGTGGGGGAGGAGTCAGTGCCTGGCTGCAGGCAGGGTGGGGGAGGCGTCAGTGCCTGGCTGCAGGCAGGGTGGGGGAGAAGTCAGTGGCTGGCTGTAGGCAGGGTGGGTGGGAAGTCAGTGCCTTGCTGCTGCCTCCTGTCCAATCACCTCCCCTGTCTAAGAGCTAATCTAACTCATTGTGAATGAGAACTGAAAACTGATTGGCTGAAAAACTTGGCAGGGTGCCAAAAATTCCGGGCCATTACTGATTGGATAATGCCCGAAATTTTAACCAATCAGAGAGCAGGGATTTCAATAATGCACGGAATTTACCAGCTTTAGCCAATAATTTGTAATATCTACAGTGTCAGAAGTCCTGTAATGATTCCATACACTTTGTAATGTAATATCTGTATGTTGCAGGGTACATGCAACTACACATGTGGGTTTCTTGCCAAGGCTTATTTATTTAGCCTTAACAGATATACAACACACAAAACAAAAATAGCTTTTCTTCAGCAAAAACGAAACAGTTTCTCTTTAGGAGACAGTGTGTAACTCAGGCAGCAATCCCTTTTCTAAGCAGGAGACAAACCGTTTATAATTCAGTTACTTTGTTTATCAGACCTTGTATCAGGAAATCTCTTTAGCAGCAGCTTACTCCTCTCTCATCAACAACCAAGATCCATGTGTCTACAGCCTTGGTTTTAACACACCTTGATTAGGCAGCTGGGATCCAACTAATTGTCCTGAGGTTCCCAGCTGAAGTTAACCTAGTCAGTGCTGCACTGTAGACTAGACATAGGTTTTCCAGGCTTATAACTGGTGGCTTTTATTTACCCTGTCACAGTTCTCCCCTGTTAGTGTGTGGCTGGGGCTACGCACGGCTGAAGCCCGACCATCCACCCCTTCTCTAGAAAAGAAGTCAGCATTTGTGTTCTCTTTTCCCGGCCTATGCTGAATCTCAAATGAGAAGGGTTGGAGGGCCATATACCACCTAGTCAATCTAGCATTGGAATCCTTCATGCTATTTAACTAATTCAGTGGAGCATGATCCGTCACCAAAGTAAAATGGACTCCTGCCAGGTAATGCCTCAAAGCCTCGATTGCCCACTTTACTGTGAGGCAATCTTTCTCAATCACTGAGTAGTTTTTTTCCCTTGGGAACAATGTCCTACTCAGGAAAAGGATAGGATGTTCAACTCCCTCAAACTGTTGTGACAACATTGCCCCTAGCCCTATCTCTGATGCATCTGTTTGCACTATAAAAGGGCTGTTGAAGTCTTGGCTTCTAAGGATGGGACCCTCTGATAGACACCTTTTTATGTCCTCAAAGGCTCTCTGACAATCCCTTGACCACACCACTTGTGTAGGGGCACACTTTTTTGTGAGGTCCGTTAAAGGGGCTGCCACTTCCGAATAGTTGGGGATGAACTGCCAGTAGTACCCTGCTAAACCCAGCAGAGAGCATACCTGCGTTTTTGTTTGGGGGGTCGGAACTTCTTTCAGGGCAGCTACCTTGTCGGCTAGTGGCCTTACTTTTCCACCTCCCACTACATACCCTAAATATTTGGTTTCCCCTTTACCCAAGGCAAATTTCTTAGGGTTGGCTGTGAGCCCTGCCTCTCTTAGAGATTTGAGGACCGCTTTCAGCCTATTTAGATGGGCCCTCCAGTGTTTACTATAAATGACAATGCCATCTAGGTAGGCTGCGGCATAAGTCCTATGGGGCCTCAGTACCTTATCCATGAGTCTCTGAAATGTGGCTGGGGCTCCATGCAGTCCAAATGGCATTGTCACAAACTGGTATAAACCCATGTGAGTGGCAAAGGCTGTTTTGCATTTGGACTTTTCCTCTAAGGGTATTTGCCAGTATCCTTTTGTCAAGTCCAACGTGGATATATATTCCGCGTTACCAAGGGCGTCAATTAATTCGTCCACCCTTGGCATCAGATATGCGTCAAAATTGGATACCGCATTAACCTTTCGGAGGTCCACACAAAATCTTACCTTCCCATCGGGTATAGGGACCATAATTAGTGGACTACACCACTCACTGCATGATTCCTCAATCACTCCTAAGAGTAACATTTCTTGTACCTCCTTCTCTACCAGAGCCCTACGACTTTCAGGCAACCTATAAGGACGGGAACGTACGTTTACCCCAGGTGCTGTCTTGATTGCATGGGAAATTAAGTTAGTTTGTCCTGGTAAGTCAGAAAAAAAAATCCTGGAATTGTGTAATTATTGCTAACAAGTCCCCTTTTTGTTCAGAGGACAACTGTTTACCCATTGGGATTTTATCGTCACTCACGATGTTCTCCCGTGGAGGTTGAGGACCCAAGTCCGTTTCCTCCTCCACCGGGTGGATGAATAGAGACCGCTGCATCTTCCAGGGTTTCAGCAAGTTCACATGGTAAATTTGTTTACCCTTCCTGGACCCTGGTTGAGCGATCTCGTAATCCACATCACCCGTACGGCGGAGTACTTCGAATGGGTCCTGCCATTTGGCCAGGAGTTTACACTCGCAAATGGGTAACAATAACATCACCTGGTCTCCTGGGTGAAACACTCTCATGCGAGCATTCTGATTGTAATGTCTCTCCTGACTGTCCTGGGCTGATCTAAGATTCTCCCTAGCAAAATGGCCGACCACATCTAGGCGCTTCCTAAGGTCTAGTACATATTGCATGGTATTCTTAGAAGGGGACTGCTGTTCCTCCCAGGACTCCTTTAGAAGGTCTAGGATACCCCGGGGTTGGCGGCCATAGAGCAATTCAAATGGAGTGAATCCCGTGGAGGCCTGGGGAACTTCCCGCACTGCAAACAGCAGAAAAGGGAGAAGTTCATCCCAGGCTCTCTTCTCTGAATCTACAAATTTCCTCAGCATCCCTTTTAGAGTTCGGTTAAATCTTTCCACCAATCCGTCAGTCTGTGGATGGTAGACCGATGTCCGAACAGACTTGACCTCTAGTAACTTTAAGACATCCTGCATCAGTTTAGCCATGAAATTTGTACCTTGGTCTGTCAACATAACCTGGGGAAGTCCAACCCGTGAGAACAGTTCCAACAACTTGTTGGCTACTTGCTTCGCCGTTGCTGTTCTCCGGGGGAACGCCTCAGGATACCTTGTTGCATAGTCCACTATTACAAGGATAAACCTGTGTCCTTTCGCAGAAGGTTCTAGAGGTCCTACCAAGTCTACCCCAATCCTCTCAAAGGGAACTGACACCAAGGGTAGAGGAACCAAAGGGGCTGGTTTTTGTCCTTTTGGACTAGTTAGCTGGCACTCCGGACATGCTGCACATAGCTTAGCAATATCACTATGCATCCCTGGCCAATAGAATCGGGATGAAATACGGTCCAATGTTTTATCCCTGCCCAGGTGACCACCCCAAGGGACAGTATGGGCTAGAGTGAACACAGATTTAACAAACGCCTTGGGAACCAATATCTCTCTGGTGACCTCCCCTGTTTGTGTCTGCCTATTCACCCTATAAAGGATATCATTTGAAAGCTCAAAATGGGGGAATACTATCACCCCCTTTGCATCTAAAATCTGTTCATCAATTTTCACCACCTTGTCATACTGTCTAGCAAGGACTGGGTCTTCCCTTTGCTTCTGGCGAAAGTCAGGGAGGTACAGGTCTGGTAAATCTCCAGGGCCTATATCCCCCTCCCTTTGGCTATCCCCAGCCATCACTTGTGACCTCTGATTACTAGAATGGTCACCTTGAGACCCAGATTTCTGCAACCAGTCCTATTTGTCCAAGCGTCTTTACTTCCGGGTCTTTTGAACCCGGTGTCTACTTGGAAAAAGGTCGGCAGAGAAGGGGAACAGTTTTCCAGGGTTCTCCTGAGCCCTATAAGGAGGCTCCTCGTGAAAGACTGGGGCCATTAGAGCCGAAAAGAAAGGCCAGTCCCGACCGAGCACAACGGGGGCAGGGAGCCAAGGAGCGACTCCTACTTCAAGGTAAGCCTCCTGACATTTTACCTGTAGCCGGATTTTGGCCGTCGGATAGCATTTGACATCGCCGTGTATACATTCTATGCTCCACGGGGAGTCAAAAGAACACATGTTGGGCGGTAACAGTTCCTGTAGGACCAGAGTTTTCCCAGAGCCTGAATCTACAAGGGCCTGGATGGTTTTTCCCCCAATCAGGGCTGGAAGTAGCCAGGGCTTGTAATTTTCCCCAGTAAAGGCCGAGGCGACGGTTCTGCTGAATGAACAATCCATCTGTGGACAGTCCACATACCGGTGGCCTTGTTCTCCGCAGGCGGAACATGGAGAGGGTTCCCTCGCAGGAGGGGGTTGTGGATAGCGCTCCGCTGGACCGGTTACTGGAGACCAGGCATCTGGTGGGTCCTGTGGGCGCCGTCCTTGGAAGTTCCTCTCATTTTGCGATGAGCCGACATCCGGAAGGAGATGAGGGTCTCGGCGGGGACCAGCATTTGGATTCCGTCCTTGCTGGAACGACTGCTCCTTCCGTTGGACTTGGCGGTTCCGTGACGGGCCGTAGGTTCCCCGTTGATCCGACCTCCCTCTTTGGGCGTCTGCAAGTGCCGGTGGAGTCGGGTCCAGGACACTCGCCTGCTGCTCAGCCCCAAGGAAGTTCTCCACGAGTCGGACCGCCAAAGCTAGGGTTTCAGCAGCGTGGCGTTTTACCCACAAGCGTGCGGAAGGGGGTATTATTTGTAGAAATTGTTCCAAAACCACCTGCTCCAGAATTGCCTCCTTAGTGCACTCCTCGGATTGTATCCAGCGCGTACATAAGTCCAATAATCGCTGAGCGAGGACCCGGGGTCTCATCTTAGTGGTGTACTTCATGTTCCGGAACTGCTGCCGGTAAGTCTCTGGGGTCAGACTTAAGCGATCCAGTATGGCGGCTTTTACTTGTCGGTAGTCCATTGCCTGATCTGCTGGGAGACCCTGATATGAGGCCTGGGCTTCTCCTATGAGGAGCGGGGCCAAAGCAGTTGCCAGCGATCTGTAGCCCAGCCCTGAGCTTCGGCAACTCTTTCAAAAGTCAGTAAAAAAGCCTCTGGATCCTCGTTCGGAGCCATTTTCCTCAGGAGTATAGGGGGTCTGCTTGCTAGTTCTGCACTGGCAGACCCTTGGAATTGGGTCAGCAGCTTGGCAATCCGTTCATCCTGTGCTGCTTGTAGTCTTTCATATCTCTCCGCTTGCAGCCGGGCCTGTTAATGCATTAACAGTCCCTGCTGTTTGGTCTGCTCCTGCATTAACTGTCCCTGCTGTCTGGTTTGCTCACACAGAAACTCTTTCAACATTTCTTCCATTCTTGTGTGTGTGTGTGTGGCCCTTTAACTGCAGGAGCATTTTGAAAAAAACCTTCCCAATTCTTGACCCCATATGTTGCAGGGTACATGCAACTACACACGTGGGTTTCTTGCCAAGGCTTATTTATTTAGCCTTAACAGATATTCAACACACAAAACAAAAATAGCTTTTCTTCAGCAAAAACAAAACGAAACAGTTTCTCTTTAGCAGACAGTGTGTAACTCAGGCAGCAATCCCTTTTCTAAGCAGGAGACAGACAGTTTATAATTCAGTTACTTTGTTTATCAGACCTTGTATCAGGAAATCTCTTTAGCAGCAGCTTACTCCTCTCTCATCAACAACCAAGATCCATGTGTCTATAGCCTGGGTTTTAACACATCTTGATTAGGCAGCTGGGATCCAACTAATTGTCCTGAGGTTCCCAGCTGAAGTTAACCTAGTCAGTGCTGCACTGCAGACTAGACATAGGTTTTCCAGGCATATAACTGGTGGCTTTTATTTACCCTGTCACACTGTACAATCCATTATCTTTGTTCTCATATAGGCACAGGGGAGACAGTGAGTTTGGTGCAGACATATCAGTGATACAATAGACATAATTGGTGGTGAGGGTATTGAATAGATTACAGATGTTAACAAGAGTCCCTCTTACTGCAAAGCAACCAATCTGAGACATATCAACTGTGGTCGCTTGCTCTGCACTGTGATATTTATTACTGTCTCTCTCATTATGTAGGATTATGTTGTTGTGAAGAATCACGGTGAGCATGTCACAGACAGCAGCAGTCCCTGTGTGCCAGAAAGATTCTGCAGGACCCAGAGACACACACACACAGCATGGGGAGAGAGAGAAAGACACACACACACACACACACAGCATGAGGAAAGAGACACACACACACAGCATGGGAAAAAAGAGACACACACACAGCATGGGGAGAGAGAGAGAGACACACACACAGCATGGGGAGAGAGACACACCCTATGCTGTTTGTGTCTTTCCCCATGCTGTATATGTGTGTCTCTCCCCATGCTGTGTGTCTCTCCCCATGTTGTATGTGTGTGTCTCTCTCTCTATGCTGCGTGTATCTCTCTCTCCGCATGCTGTGTGTGTGTGTCTCTCCCCATGCTGTGTGTGTGTGTCTCTCTCTCTCTCTCCCCATGCTGTCTGTCTCTCTCTCTCCCCATGCTGTGTGTCTCTGTCCCGATGCTCTGTGTGTGTGTCTCTCTCCCCCCATGCTGTGTGTCTCTCTCCCCCCATGCTGTGTGTCTCTCCCTCCCCATGCTGTGTGTGTGTCTCTCCCCATGCTGTGTGTGTGTCTCTCCCCATGCTGTGTGTCTCTCTCTCCCCATGCTGCGTGTGTCTCTCTCTCCCCATGCTGCGTGTGTCTCTCTCTCCCCATGCTGCATGTGTATCTCTCCCCATGCTTCATGTGTCTCTCTCTCCCCGTGCTGTGTGTGTGTCTCTCTCTCTCCCTGTGCTGTGTGTGTCTCTTTCTCCCCGTGCTGTGTGTCTCTGTCCCGATGCTGTGTGTGTCTCTCTCCTCCCATGCTGTGTGTCTCTCTCTCCCCATGCTGTGTGTCCCTCCCTCCCCATGCTGTGTGTCCCTCCCTCCCCATGCTGTGTGTCTCTCCCTCCCCATGCTGTGTGTGTCTCTCCCCATGCTGTGTGTGTCTCTCTCTCCCCATGCTGCGTGTGTCTCTGTCTTCCCATTCTGTGTGTATCTCTCCCCATGCTTCGTGTGTCTCTTTCTCCCCGTGCTGTGTGTGTGTGTCTCTCTCTCCCCATGCTGTGTCTCTCTCTCCCCCCATGCTGTGTGTCTCTCTCTCCCCAGGTATTCAGTATGATGATTAAATGTAAAGACAAAAGGACAAAAGGACATATCCATGGTGCAGATCAATGGTATAAAGGTAGGTATTTATTTACGTGATAAAAATGCGCACTTACAATAAAATAGATTTAAAACAGCATGTATCACAATATCAGTGAAGGAAGAGAGGATATGGTACCGCCGTCGCTCACCCCACCGCCTCCGTTTGGTCAGTGACGAAGCCATACACTCAGTGGTGAAACGCGTATAGGAGTGCCGCCCAGAGGAGGAGAGAAGGCGAGGACTTGTGCCGAGCGAGCGCCGATCCCAGAAGCCCTACTGGAAGTGATGTCACACTCTGGAGACCGCAGGGGAACCGAGCTGTTGTTTGTGCAGCGAGTGACCACGCAGCATCCAGCTACAAGCGGGGGAGTTGTAACGCACCAAACGGAGGCGGCGGGGTGAGTGTCTCTCTCTCCCCATGCTATGTGTGTCTCTCGCTTTCCCCATGCTGTGTGTGTCTCTTTCTCCCCATGCTGTGTCTCTCTCTCTCTCCCCATGCTGTGTGTGTCTCTCTCTCTCCCCATGCTGTGTGTGTATCTCTCTCTCCCCATGCTGTGTCTCTCTCTCCCTCCCCATGCTGTGTGTGTATCTCTCTCTCCTTCCCCATGCTGTGTGTGTCTCTCTCTCTCCCCATGCTGTGTGTGTGTGTCTCTCTCTCCCCCCATGCTGTGTGTGTGTCTCTCTCTCTCCCCATGCTGTGTGTGTGTGTCTCTCTCTCTCCCCATGCTGTGTGTGTCTCTCTCTGTCCCCATGCTGTCTGCGTGTCTCTCTCTCTCTCCCCATGCGGTGTGTGCGTGTCTCTCTCCCCATGCTGTGTGTCTTTCTCTCTCTCCCCATGCTGTGTGTGTGCGTCTCTCTCTCTCCCCCATGCTGTGTGTGTGTCTCTCTCTCTCCCCATGCTGTCTCTCTCCCCATGCTGTGTGTGTGTCTCTCTCTCTCCCCATGCTGTGTGTGTATGTCTCTCTCTCCCCCCATGCTGTGTGTCTCTCTCCCTCTCCCCATGCTGTGTGTGTGCGTCTCTCTCTCTCTCCCCATGCTGTCTCTCTCTCCCCCCATGCTGTGTGTGTGTCTCTCTCTCTCTCCCCATGCTGTCTCTCTCTCTCCCCATGCTGTGTGTGTATCTCTCTCTCCCCATGCTGTGTCTCTCTCTCCCTCCCCATGCTGTGTGTGTATCTCTCTCTCCTTCCCCATGCTGTGTGTGTCTCTCTCTCTCCCCATGCTGTGTGTGTGTGTCTCTCTCTCTCTCTCCCCATGCTGTGTGTGTGTGTCTCTCTCTCCCCCCATGCTGTGTGTGTGTGTGTCTCTCTCTCTCCCCATGCTGTGTGTGTGTCTCTCTCTCTCCCCATGCTGTGTGTGTCTCTCTCTGTCCCCATGCTGTCTGCGTGTCTCTCTCTCTCTCCCCATGCGGTGTGTGCGTGTCTCTCTCCCCATGCTGTGTGTCTTTCTCTCTCTCCCCATGCTGTGTGTGTGCGTCTCTCTCTCTCCCCCATGCTGTGTGTGTGTGTCTCTCTCTCTCCCCATGCTGTCTCTCTCCCCATGCTGTGTGTGTGTCTCTCTCTCTCCCCATGCTGTGTATGTATGTCTCTCTCTCCCCCCATGCTGTGTGTCTCTCTCCCTCTCCCCATGCTGTGTGTGCGTCTCTCTCTCTCTCCCCATGCTGTCTCTCTCTCCCCCCATGCTGTGTGTGTGTCTCTCTCTCTCTCTCCCCATGCTGTCTCTCTCTCTCCCCATGCCGTGTGTGTGTGTCTCTCTCTCTCTCCCCATGCGGTGTCTTTCACTTTCTCTATGCTGTGTGTATATCTCTCCCCATGCTGGAGAGTGAGAGTAAAGGTTTAATTAAAACATGTTAGTAGTAATAACAATAAAAACTTACATATAAGGGTAAGTACATCCAGTATTAAGGTGCAGAGGAAACAGTCCTGGTGGTGTCCTGGGCATAAAGAGATGGTGCAGAGGCTTACAAGGTAGACCCACGTGCTGGGGCTGCCTGGCTCAGCACCATATAGTTCTTACTTCCGGGTTGCAGCTTCTCGCAGGACCCGTGAATAGTAGCCCAACCGGCATTTGAAGTGGGCTACTATTCACGGGTCCTGCGAGAAGCTGCAACCCGGAAGTAAGAACTATATGGTGCTGAGCCAGGCAGCCCCAGCACGTGGGTCTACCTTGTAAGCCTCTGCACCATCTCTTTATGCCCAGGACACCACCAGGACTGTTTCCTCTGCACCTTAATACTGGATGTACTTACCCTTATATGTAAGTTTTTATTGTTATTACTACTAACATGTTTTAATTAAATCTTGACCCTCGGTGCGCTTTTGTGTTTTATTCCCTGCTGTTGCCCGCGTTTGGAGCCATCCTGCTACGGGACCTGTGGAGGAGGGGTGCCTTCACATCACATCAGCTGCAAGAGGGAAGAGTTGATCCACTACGAGATCCTGTTAGGAAGCAAGAGCGCGGTTTGACTTTCTTATCTATGAGAGTAAAGGTTTGTTTGTCTGTTGAGTGTTTTGTGGGTGTAAAGGGGCCAGCAGAGTGTTTTATTGGTGTGTCTTCTGTTGATGTGTGTTTTGTGGGTGTAACTGTAGCAGCAGAATCTGTTTTGTTGATGTGTGTGCTGTATGTGTTTTGCGTGTGCAGAGGGGGGCTGCAATATGTGTTTTGTGGGTGGAGGAGGGGTGCAGAGTGTTGTGTGTGTCAGTAGTGTGTGGGTTTACAGGGGGCTGCAGTGGGTGTAGAGAGGGGGCTGCTGGGGTGTCTCTTTCTCCCCATGCTGTGTATCTTTCTCCATGCTCTGTGTGTGTGTGTGTCTCTCTCTCCCCGTGCTGTGTGTTTCTCTCTTCCCATGCTGTTAACAAGAGTCCCTCTTACTGCAAAGCAACCAATCTGAGACATGAGACATATCAACTGTGGTCTCTTTCTCTGCACAGTGATATTTATTACTGTCTCTCTCAATATGTAGGATTGTATTGTTGTGAAGAAGCATGGTGAGCATGTCACAGACAGACAGCAGCAGTCCCTGTGTGCCAGAAATATTCTGCAGGACCCAGAGACACACACAGCATGGGCAGAGAGAGACACGCACACAGCATGGGGAGAGAGAGACTCACACACAGCATGGGGATAGAGACACACAGCATGGGGAGAGACACACACAGCATGGGGAAAGAGACACACAGCATGGGGAGAGAGGGAGACAAACACACACAGCATGGGGAGAGAGAGAGAGAGACACACACACACACACACAGCATGGGGAGAGAGAGACACACACACACAGCATGGGGAGAGAGACAAACACTCACATCATGGGGAGAGAGAGAGAGACACACACACAGCATGGGGGGAGAGAGAAACACACACAGCATGGGGAGAGAGAGACACACAGCATGGGGAGAGAGAGACACACACACAGCATGGGGAGAGAGACACACACAGCATGGGGAGAGAGACACACACACAGCATGGGGAGAGAGACACACACACAGCATGGGGAGAGAGACACACAGCATGGTGAGAGACACACACACAGCATGGGGAGAGAGAGAGACACACACACACAGCATCGGGACAGAGACACATAGCACGGGTAGAGAGAGACAAACACAGCACGGGTAGAGAGAGACACAAACAGCATGGGGAGAGAGAGACACACACAGCATGGGGAGAGAGAGAGACACACAGCATAGGGATAGAGACAGACACATCTTGGAGAGAGAGACACACACACACACACACACACAGCATGGGGATAGAGAGAAAGCATGGAGAGACACACAGCATGGGGTGAGAGAGACACACAGAGCATGGGGGTGAGAGCGACACACACAGAGCATAGGGGAAGAGACAGAATGGGAAGGGTCGAATGAGAATGGAGGGATGGGAGGGGAAAGGGGATGGGAGGGGAACGAGAATGGAGGCATGGGGGGAGAGAATAGGCTGTGTGTGTGATGGGCGGAGAGACATAAAGCGCAGTTGATGATGTCATTTGTTTTATAAAAAAATTTTTTTATGCGTCCCGGTTTTTACTTTTGTAAATCTGGTCACCCTACTCAGGAGTCCTTTAACAAAAAGGGCAGCAGGACGGTTAAAATCAAGGTTAAGCCAAGTCCTGCTGCCCCTTTCTTCAGGGTTACTGCCCGTGATCCAAGAGTTATGATGGGGTGTCATGATAATGTCATGAGATATTGGGTATTTTTAATCCCTCTGGTGCTTAAGGGGTTAATGAGCTACACTTTTAACAAAAATACATAATGCTGGGTCTGAAACAGGTCAGAACTGTTTCTTTGAACTGCTCTGAATTTCAAAGGGATTTACTTGGGAAGGGGTTACCGTGTGGAAGGCCCACTCAAGGTGTCAATTGAATTAATCAAGGTCTACAGACAGGGTTGGGGCAGAACAGCTTCAAGGTATTTTGTAGAAGGGGTGGGCTCATGAAGGTGCCCTAAGGCACGTTCTATAGTGCCGTGCACGCGCGCGGAATTTAATTTGGCTGACGTCAGTCAGCCTTTCTATAGAAGGGCCGCGCACGGCAGGGAGAGGGGAGCCGACAGACAGCGGCGAAGATGAAGAAATTCATCTTTTCGCACCGCTACCTGCGCTCAAATGTATGTGTGTGTGTGTGTGTGTGTGTGTGTGTGTGTGTGTGTGTGTGTGTGTGTGTGTGTGTGTGTGTGTGTGTGTGTGTGTGTGTGTGTGTGTGTGTGTGTGTGTGTGTGTGTGTGTGTGTGTGTCAAGGATTGTAAAACAAAATAAATAAATATTTATTACATTTTTTTTTTCTTTAAAAAATCTATCTAGGACTTACTTTCACTCACACAACCCGTGCACTCACACATATACACACATATACACATATACACTAACCTTAGGGTGACCAGATTTTCAAAATGAAAAACCGGGACACAATAAAAATTTATTTATAAAACAAATTACATCACGTGACGCACCTTGTTGCCATGACAACGGGACACTGACGTCAGGCGGTGACATGTTGCCATGACAATGTAGCATCACGTGATGCCTCGGCACCATAATGGGTCCCGTTGGTGGGGGCTGCAGTGTGTGTCTGTGTGTATAGGAGGTGGGCCTTGCAGTGTGTGTTTGTGTGTATATAAATAATGAAGACATTAATTAAAATTAAAATAATTAACAAATTAAATAAATAATTAATTGACATATATTAAAATTAAATAAAAAATGTAGGCATTAATTAAAATTAAGACTTTTAAAAATGTGACATTCTTGACCTTGTATGTACATTACACTTTGCAAAATAGGGTCTCTTGCTCTCCTCGTGGCAGTCAGTGATATCACTGCCATGCAGGGCCACAGACAGCTTTCCCGGGGCCCAGGAAGAACGTTTTCACCGGGGCCCCCTACCCATGTTTCGGCGGCCTTGCGTGAACCCCCCCTTCTCACACACCTCCTCACTCTCACCCCACCTCACACTCCCCAGTCACCCATTCCTTCCCCCCCTCTCTCTTACACCCCTACCCCCATGTATTTTTCTCCCCTCCCCACACTCAACCTCCCTCCCCAATATACGTGCACACACAGTGACCCACACACACAGCCCCTCCCCTCCTCATACCTGCCCCCTCATACTTTCCCCTCTCCTTATACCTCCCCCTCTTCTCCTCCCCTCATACCTCCCCCAACTCTCCATATACCTCCCTTCCTCTCCTCATACCTCTCCCTCCCCATCCTTTCCTCATACCTACCTCTCCACCCTCATATCTCCCCGCTCCACCCTCATATCTTCCCCCTCCTTATATCTCCCCTCCTCATACCTTCCCCTCCTCATATCGTCCCCATCCCTCCCCCTCCCCTCCTCATTACTTCCCCTCCTCTCCTCATACCTTCCCCTCCCCTCCTCATACCTTCCTCTCCTCATACCTTCCCCATCCCTCCTCATACCTGCCCCATCCCTCCTCATACCTGCCCCATCCCTCCTCATACCTTCCCCTCCCCTCCTCATACCTTCCCCTCCCCTCCTCATACCTTCCCCCCCTCCCCTCCTCATACCTTCCCCCATCCCTCCTCATACCTTCCCCATCCCTCGTCATACCTGCCCCATCCCTCCTCATAACTTCCCCTCAGCTCCCTCATACCTTCCCCTCAGCTCCTCATATCTCCCCCTCCTCATATCTCTCCCTCGTCTCCTCCTATGACACACACACAGACAGACAGCGCCCACACACACACACACACACATACACATACACACACACAGACACACACACACACACACACACAGACAAACAGACAGGACACACACACACAGAGAAGCAGCTCACTGAGAAGCAGCTTACTCCATCTGGCCCCGGTACTAAGCCCCGCCCCCGAGATCCTCTGACCTCCAACCAAACCCTTGCTTCTACTCTCTAAAGCCCAGCCCCCCCCCCCCCCCCCCCGGCATTCTAACTAACATGGAAAAAATATTACCCGGCTGCCGCATCCTCCTCCTCCTCCTCCTCCTCGGTGCCGGCACCGCTTGCTCCCCCCGCGCATCGTCGCCGACTCCCCCGTGCACCAGGGAGAAAAACCGGGACATTCCCGGGATGGATGGGGAACCGGGACAGCCCAGCAAAAAACGGGACTGTCCCGGCAAAACCGGGACAAATGGTCACCCTAACTAACCCGCAGCTCCTGGCTCTATATACATGAAAAGCATGCGGCACGTGCACGTGCGGCCGAACGGACGCACGGACGCATGCTGTATAGAACAGCCCTAAGAAAGAACTGTACTTAAGTCTGGGCCAGATTGTAAAATGTCAGATCTGACATGGGGCATGCTTGGATAGCATGGCAGACCTCATCTTCTGAACCAGCGCCTCTCTGGGAAAATCCATAGCATGTGGTAATGTACTGTATAGGATTTTCTGTTTTACCCCTTTTATTTTAAGAAGCTGTTCTGCCTTATATTGTAATTGTATGTTTATTTTGTAATACCTTTTCTGTAATTCAAGCACTTTATTTTTATATATATTAAAACATTTAATAAGTACTGCTTTGGGCTCTGAATGAACTTTGTGCACGCTGGAGAGAATAACTTACGAATTCGTGTACATGTTACTATAACTGATTTTGTGTTAGGCTGCGGTCCCAGTCATCACTGAGACGCGCGCGCCCGGCGGGGGCTGGGTAATACAGATCTGCGGTCTTCAGGAGAGAGGGAGAGGTTGCGACGGGAGGTGGCGTAGTCGGGTTTTTGCGGGGGCGTGGCCATGACTTCACGCAGCTGGTTTGCCCTCATTGGCTGAACCGCCCACGGGGCGTGGCCACGGCTCCGTCGCAAGTTCCACACACAATTTTTTTGAGTGTATGGATTCTTGCAGTACAGCGCGGCTGCTGAATGTGCGCCGACGCATGTACTCGGCCCTGAGTGACTGGGGGGCCGGTGCTTGTGCGCAGAGCGCACGCAGAGGCGTGCGCTGTGGCAGTCACTGGGACCGCAGCCTTAGAGTGCATAGTTTTTCCTATAATAAACAGGGACCTGAGACCCTGGCGGATATTTTAGTCTACGATCTTTTATCATATCTGCATAACCTCAGGTGGTGGCAGTGGATGGTTAGGATGTGCAATTGAGTAGGGGTTAATGTTAACTTGCTGGTTCCTTGCGGAAGAGTAAGGTGAGTTGGATAGAGAAGCCTTGTGTATTAACCCTGGTTGCATATCTAAAGTCACATGCTCACTTCTGTGCTGCTCGTGGCGGTGGTATATTGGGACGACTTGAGGAGAGATACAACCCATTTGAGGGACCCCTGAGTGGGTGGAGAGTGGGGCAGCTTGCGGGCTTTGTATTGATCCTTGATCCTGTAGAGGAGATATTGTCCATTTGACGAACCTTTGCGGAGGTGAAAAGTGGGAGCGCTTGCGAGCGTCGGTATTAACCCTTGTCCCGTATGCAGGTCGCGTGCTAGCAGGGGGTCGTACGTGACAAATGGTGGCATAGCGGTGGGATAACAACTTGTAATTTTGTTATTATCTGAGCTTTTTAGTGGTTTGCGTTTATGCCTGCGGGATAAAGGAAACATTAAAAAATGATTGACCTGTGTGAGTCTTGCGACAGATCACAGCTCAGTACCCCAAAGCTATTATTCAGTGCTATTTTATAAAACATACAAGCAGACAGTTTCGTTCCCCCCCTCCCCTTCTTGTTTTTCTTTTGCTATCTTTTTATTTTGAGTAAAGTGTAGTGAATATGGCTGCTTTATACCGACGACAGACAAAAGAGGCACTGATGGCCCTGTGTGAGGAGCGTGATCTCCAAGGTCTGGGTAAAGATAAAGAAGAGCTCATACAAATCTTGCTGGAGAAGGATACTGAGCAAGATGCTACACTGAGCCAGGATGACCACAGCAGCGGAACGGAGGGTGGCTTAGCCCTGGAAATTGCCCACGGGTCAAGGAACCCAGTACTATCATATTCTGAGGACTCAAGCAGTTCTCAGCCTGCCAGTGTCTTGGATGTGTACTTGCAAACTACTCTCAAGTACCTGGGACCAGTAGATGATGCAACGCGATTGCAGCTCATCTTCCAGTTCCAAGAACGCGAAGCAGAAAGAGAAAGAGAAAGACAAGCTGCAAAACGTGACGCAGAAAGAGAAAGACAAGCTGCAGAACGTGACGCAGCGAGATATGCTGCAGACGTGACGCAGAAAGAGAAAGGCAAGCTGCAGAACGTGACGCAGAAAGAGAGATATGCTGCAGAACGTAACACAGAAAGATAAAGACAAGCTGCAGAACATGACGCAGCGAGATATGCTGCAGAACGGAAGGATGCGAGATATGCGGTGGACCTAAGGCACCAGCTGGAACTTGCCAAGCTCCAGAGGGAATCGCCAGCACCCAGCAGCAGAGATTCCTGCAGGCAGCATCACCCCGATGAGACTTCT
This sequence comes from Ascaphus truei, assembly GCF_040206685.1. NCBI lineage: Eukaryota > Metazoa > Chordata > Amphibia > Anura > Ascaphidae > Ascaphus > Ascaphus truei. The sequence goes on from NC_134495.1 coordinate 38,721,687, forward strand.
TGATACTGCAGGGGAGCTAGCTCCGTCCCGACCTCAGTGGGAGGGGATTGGAACACACGATCAGTGTCTGGCTAGTCTCTGCCGGTGGGGGGGAAAGGGGGGGGTGTCTCCCTTGCTATCCATCAGCCTCGGGAGTGATTGGCTGTGATGTCACTGGGGGCGTGACTAGGGAGGTACTCACAGACGACCATGGATGTGTATATTCATAGAGGCTTGTTAGCACATGATGATGACGTCATTTAGAGGCGTTTTTTGGCGCAAAATCAAAATAATCATTGCAGTGTATAAAAAGAGGGCTCAGTGTGTTGTACCATACTCCTTGATAAAGCACCTTGTTGTGTGAAACACGTTGGAGGGTGTTTACCTCCTTGTTTGTCATGTCTGACTGACAATAAATATACCTTTTTTTACTTCTATACACCTGTGTCCCTGGGCAGTGCGCTGCTTTGTGCATTCATTTGCATCTTTTTTGGATTATTTCTACTCTACAAGCGGCTGGACACGCCATCTGGATCACTACAGGCTCTAGGAGTGGGGCAAGATCTTCTGACACTATTATTATGGACCATCGCTATTGCTACAAACTGGGGTGAGTCTTTAGCTCTCAATATATAGTTATTTCCAATGAGGTACAGCCTAGTGTAATTTTACATTTATGCTGTTGCCTTCAGGATTTTGATGCTTCTAGTGATATACTAAACTCACCCAGTAGTTCTCCCTCTCCACAAATGAGCTATATGTGTTTCTCTAAACATTGATGAACATTATTTAATCTCTCTGGACTGTTAGAGTACCCATTATCTTCATATAACGAGCTTAGAAGTGAGCTGGCTAAACTTTTCTCTGACCTTAAACTTTCTTCCATGGAGAAATTGAAAATCTCCTGAAGGACATTTTAAGCATTGGAAACCGCACCAATGCCTTGGAGGTGCAAATGGATACCACAATCAGAGCACAGGCAGACACCAACAAAAGACTGCAGCGACTGGAACAAAGCGTGACCGACATAGAAGACAAACAGGAGGATGGAGAGAATAGGGACAGGAGAAACAACCTGCGGATCAGGGGGATCCCTGAAGAGATACAGGACTGCAAGGATTTCCTGAGCCGCTGGATGACTTCCCTCTTGCCAGGGAAAACGGAGGCTGAATTAATGATGGACCGTTGTCATCGTGCCCTCAGGGCTAAACCCCTGCCACAGAACCCCCGTGGGATGTGATCCTCCACCTGCATTACTTCAAAGTAAAGGAAGAACTTTGAAAGATCACACGGTCCTCCCCCACAGTAAACTTCGAAGGCATAAAGATGCAGATATTCCAAGACATCTCCCCTATTACTCTCAATAAAAGAAGGGCTCTACAGCCTGTTACCAGACTACTGAGAGACAGGGGGGTTAGATATCGATGGGCCTTTCCCTTTGATCTCGCAGTGATGAAAAATGGTCGTGCAATAACCATCAAACACATAGCTGACAATGAAGAGTTCCTGAAAAAACTAGATATCAATGAAAAAATTACATACCTGGAAGAAGCGTCCTCCCCCCACGGCGAAATGGCAGACAGTGAGGCATGCAGCAGACAAGAGAAAGGAAAAAGCGGAGAAGTGAATGGCAACAACCATCCAATAAAGCCTTAAAGGGGACAGTCCCCAGTTACTGTGTACAAAGTTGATGAACATTTGAAAGAAAAATATCCGTAGATGTGACATCGCCTGGACCTGAGAGAGGCAGAAGAGACCCCAAAAATACAACTTCTGAGACTCCTGAGGACTTCGCTGCAGATTGCGGTTGGTTCTGGCTGTACAAAAACAAATCCAAGCAGCCCTGTAAAATGGCGGGGGAAAATGGCGGCCAAAGTCCTTCCCGCCAAGAAGAGGGAAAAGGCGCGCACCGTAGGGTGGCGGCAGCAGCAGAGACGAGAAGATCACTGCCAGGTAGAGATGAACCCGCCCACGGTGACGTCACTCCGGAAGTGACGCGGACGGATGCGGGACGTTGCCGGAGGTGACGTCAGTGTGGAAGAGCCGCGAGAGGTGGAGATGTGCCGGAAGATGGCTCGCCTCAGCTCGCTATCCCCCCGGCACCCCGGCTCACTATCCCGCTGGCACCCCGGCTCGCTATCCCCCCCGGCACCCCAGCTCGCTATCCCCCCCGGCACCTTGGCTCGCTATCCCTCCGGCACCCCGGCTCGCTATCCCCACAGCACCCCGGCTCGCTATCCCCCCCGGCACCCTGGCTCGCTATTCCCCCGGCACCCCGGCTCGCTATCCCCCTGGCACCCCAGCTCGCTCCCCCCCCCCCAGCCCACTCAAGGCACTTCCAGTGCCTGCTGTGCACGTGCCACAGTCTACCGCCTCTGCCGAACCCCAAGCTGCATCCACCGAAACCGCCTGAGGTAGGCATATGGGTGGAGAGAGGTGGGGATGGGAGATGCAGGGGGGGAGAGAGATGGGGGATGCAGAGGGGGGGGGAGAGATGGGTGATGCAGGGGGGGAGAGAGATGGGTGATGCAGGGGGGGAGAGAGATGGGTGATGCAGGGGGGGAGAGAGATGGGTGATGCAGGGGGGGAGAGAGATGGGTGATGCAGGGGGGGAGAGAGGTGGATGATGCAGGGGGGGGGAGAGAGGTGGATGATGCAGGGGGGGAGGGAGAGAGATGGGTGATTCAGGGGGAGGGAGAGAGATGGGTGATGCAGGTGGAGGGAAAGAGAGATGGGTGATGCAGGGGGGGAGAGAGATGGGTGATGCAGGTGGGGCGGAGAGAGATTGGTGATGCAGGTGGGGGGGAGAGAAATTGGTAATGCAGGTGGGGGGGAGAGAGATGGGTGATGCAGGTGGGGGGGAGAGAGATGGGTGATGCAGGTGGGGGGAGGGAGAGAGATGGGTGATGCAGGGGGGGAGGGAGAGAGATGGGTGATGCAGGGGGGGAGGGAGAGATGGGTGATGCCGGGGGGAGGGAGAGAGATGGGTGATGCAGGTGGGGAGGGAGATAGATGGGTGATGCAGGGGGGGAGGGAGAGAGAAGGTAATGCAGGGTGGGAGAGAGATGGGTGATGCAGGGGGGAGGGAGAGAGATGGGTGATGCCGGTGGGGGGGAGAAAGATGGGTGATGCAGGTGGGGGGAGGGAGAGAGATGGGTGATGCAGGGGGAGAGAGATGGGTGATGCAGGGGTGGAGGGAGAGAGATGGGTGGTGCAGGTGGGGGGGAGAAAGATGGGTGATGCAGGTGGGGGGGAGAGAGATGGATGATGCAGGTTGGGGGGGGGGGAGATGCAGGTGGGGGGGGCGAGAGATGGGAGATGCAGGGGGTGGGTATATGAGGACGAGGATGATGATTTTACCTGTGCTTCCCAATTTTGTTAAATATGTATGGGGGGGGTCTTTTAAAAATGTATTGGGGCGGCGGGGGTCTTTTTAATATGTATTGGCGGGGTATTTTTATTATGTATTGCGGGGTGGGGTTTTTTGGTATGTATTTTGTGGGGGGATTGAGTGGGTGGGATAATTGAAGGAAGGTATGGGCGAGTGAGAGGGGGAGTGAGTGAGGAAAAGAGGGAGTAAGACACAGGGGAGATAAATACATGCGAGGAGGGAGGGGAGGAGAGTGAGTGAGACGGAGGGGAGAGATTCATGGGTGGAAGGTAGGAAATAGAGGGGGCTTGTGAGGTGTGAAATTAACCTAAGGCAGCGCTTATAGTGCTGACGTCATCCTGCGGTCACTGGAAAAATCTAATTTAAGTGATTTTGTCATGTTCTGTAGCCTGCTGTACCCATGCTTGGCCACCGGGACTGCTGCCACTCTCAATGTCTTGTTCTAGCCTGCAGTACCTATACTTGTCCACCGGGATTGCTGCTTCTAAACTAAGGAACATTCCAGATTCTGATACCTGACACCTCTGCACCTGTGCTCCCTCTCAGCCTGCATATGTAAACCTCCCTTTCCTGTTCCTCCCTTGCCCCTGTTTCAAGTCAGACTCCTATGCACATGCCTCTGATCCTGATCTGTTCCTGTACCTGTATTTGAGTCTGTTCGCAGTAAAGGCCTTTGCTGGTAATCTGGCTTGTCCCTGTTTTTTCCTGTTCTCAGTCCCTGCTCCCAGACCTGTCCCTGCTCGCCTGTCCTGTTCCAGTCTCCTCGTTGCCGACCTCTGCTTGTTACCTGACTTCGCTACCTGCCGCCCGCCTCGGACCCCTGCTTGTTACCTGACTTTGCTATCTGCCGCCTGCCTCTGATCTCTGCTTGTGACCCCTACTACGCTCCTGCTGTTCCGGCCACCGAGATAGCGTTGGATAAGCCATTCGTTGTAAAACGAAGCGTTGTAAAACGATGACTGCCTGTATGTTACGCCGGTGCTGCCCGCAGACCAGACCTGTCCCCTGAGCTGATGTGGGAAGTGGTAATACACGCACCCGCAGCAAAGGCAGCGTGTCCGGAGTGTGGTATGAAGCGTTGCCAGGCCAGGTGTAGTAAGGTAGACAATACTTGCCGGTACCGGTTGTAGAGATAGAGTGAAGGATGCCTCGCCGAAGTCAGGGAGTGGAGAGTTGAGATAGGTCGTTGTCCAAGCCGTGTTCAAGGGGTTACCAGAGTGAGCGTTGTCCAAGGAGTGCCGAGATCGAGAGCCAGAGGGGGTAGTCGTACAAGCCGCGTCAGAACCTGTGAAAACACTGAGAGAATCCAGAAGTACTTCCATACAGAGACTATGTCGAGCAAAGACTGAGAGCAGAGAGGAGCTAGATAAAGCAGGAAGGTCCAATTAGGAACGGAGGCGGGACAGGAAGAGCTACAGGGAGACACTGCAGATTGGTGCAGGCATAACAGGCCAGGTGAGTCTTGTTGGTAACCTGAGTATGACCGTGCAGTGTGCGGGGGCGGAGCCTGAGGTCCGGGGGACGGGAAGAAGAATGTGCAGACTGAGCGTGCTCCGTAACTCGTGCACGCGCGTGAACCAAGCCAGTGGATGGTGCAGGTGTACGTGCAGGTGTGCGTGCAGGAGGGCGTGGGCGCGCCCGGCGCTGAGCAAAGGAATTGCCGAGGGGAGTGATCCCGCGACGGCGGCAGGAGCGAGGAGCCGTGGAGGCCGGTAAGGCAGGTTTGTTTTGTGTGTCCAGGGACTCCCTGCGGGAAGGGGGTGTTTTGTGTGGGGAGCGTGGAGAACGCCGATTCCTGACAGTACCCCCCTCTTCAGGAACGGCCTCAGGACCATCCAAGAACGGTTTCTCTGGAAAGTTTTTCCTTAAGGACTTAAGAAGGGCCGGGGCATGAATGTCCTTTGAAGGTACCCAGGATCTCTCTTCAGGGCCAAAGCCCTTCGACTGCACCAAGAACTGGAGCTGACCCCTGGATAGGCGAGAATCCAAAAGAGAGTGAACTTTATATTCCTCGTTATTTTGTACAGTAATGGGATCCGGTTTACGAGTCTGATCCGGAAAGAAGTTACTGGAGATAAATGGTTTTAAGAGGGACACATGAAAGACATTGCGAATCTTCATACTGGGTGGTAGTTGGAGCCGGAATGCCACGGGATTGATTTGTTCGCAAATAGGGAAGGGGCCCAGGAACTTAGGTGCCAGTTTAGGAGATGGTACCTTGAGGTCGATATTCTTAGAGGAGAGCCATACCAAATCCCCTGGTTTGTAACTGGGAGCCGAACGACGACGATGATCGGCCTGTAGTTTCGATCTGCGGGAGGAGTTGAGAAGGGTAGACTGAATGCTGGACCATGCGGTTTGGAGCGAAGAAATGCGTTCATCTACGGCTGGTACTCCAGAAGGGATGTTGGGGATGGGAAGACAGGGAGGATGGAACCCATAATTTATAAAGAAGGGTGACTCCCGGGTGGACTCGTTTTTGGCAGAATTGACAGCACACTCTGCCCAAGAGAGGAGTTGAGACCAATAATCCTGGAAATCGGATATGAAACATCTCAGGTACTTCTCCAGGGATTGATTGATTCTCTCCGTTTGTCCATTGGACTGAGGATGATAGGCGGAAGAGAAAGAAGAAGAGATGCCCAATCTCTTCGTGAAAGCTCTCCAAAATTTGGATACGAACTGAGAACCTCTGTCAGAAACAATGGACGAAGGAATCCCATGAATCCGTAAAATCTGCTCCGTAAAAATATCAGCAAGGGCGGCGGAGGTGGGTAATCCTTTAAGTGGAATGAAATGGGACATCTTCGAGAACCTGTCCATGACCACCAAGATAGTGTTCATTCCTCTGGACCTGGGCAACTCCACGATAAAGTCCATCGAAATGTGGGACCAGGGGCGGTCGGGAACTGGAAGGGGTAACAGAAAACCCTGAGGCTTTTGACGGAGAGTCTTGCTTTGAGTCAACGTGGGGCAGGCGCGGGTAAATTCCAGAATATCTTGAGACATCCTTGGCCACCAGAAATTCCGACGAATGAGATCAGTAGTCTTCTTAAAACCTGGATGACCTGCAGATTTAGAGCAGTGACCCCAAGACAGGACCTCTGGAACAAATTTGGAAGGTACAAATAGTTTGTTGTCGGGAACGACCAAGTCCTTGGGAATGCGTCTCTGGGAGTGCAAAATCTTGTCAAGATTCTTGAAAGAAGACGTAGCGAGAATCCTCTCATGCGGAAGGATAGTCTCCAAAGATTCCTCTGGCCTCTCTTCAGAAGAATGTATACGGGAGAGTGCGTCTGCCTTTACGTTCTTGCTCCCGGGGATATAGGAAAGGTGAAAATCGAATCGAGAAAAAAAAAGAGCCCAACGAGCCTGTCGTGGACCAAGGCGTCGAGCGTTCTCTATGTAAAGAAGGTTCTTGTGGTCCGTGACAATAGTAAACGGCTCTTTCGACCCCTCCAGCAGGTGTCTCCACTCTTGAAGAGCCATCTTCACGGCCAGAAGTTCCCTGTTACCCACGTCATAGTTCCTCTCGGCAGACGAGAATTTCTTGGAAAAATATGCACAGGGATGTAACTTATCTTGGGGCGTGGGTCTCTGAGAAAGAACGGCACCAGCGCCGCAATCAGAAGCGTCGACCTCCAGGACGAAGGGAAGTTCAATGTTGGGATGACGGAGAATAGGTGCGGATATAAAGGCTTCCTTGAGTGTCTCGAAGGCGGAGATGGCCTCGGATGACCAAGCAGAAGGATCAGCTCCTTTTTTGGTGAGCGCAGTGAGGGGTGCCAGAATGATGGGAAAACTCCGTATAAACTTACGATAATAATTAGCGAACCCTAAAAAACGATGTATGGCCTTGAGAGAGTTGGGTCTTGGCCATTCAGTGACTGATTGAAGTTTACCGGAGTCCATCATAAAGCCCTCATCGGAAATGATGTACCCCAGGAATGGAGTAGAGGTCTGATGAAATGTGCACTTCTCCAGTTTGGCATACAAATGGTGTTCACGGAGACAGGAAAGGACGTAGGAGGTGTGGCGTATATGGTCCTGGATCTTTGGAAAAAATCAGGATATCATCCAAGTATACAATAACAAAAATATTGAGTACCTTACGAAAGACGTCGTTGATGAAATCCTGGAAGACAGCGGGAGCATTACATAAGCCGAAAGGCATTACCAGATATTCGTAGTGTCCACTACGCGTGTTGAAGGCCGTCTTCCATTCATCCCCCTTCCTGATGCGCACCAAGTTATAGGCACCACGTAGATCCAACTTGGAAAAAATCTTGGCCCCCTGTAATTTATCGAACAGTTCGGTAATAAGGGGAAGGGGGTAACGATTTTTAATAGTTATGTGGTTTAAACCCCTGTAGTCGATGCAAGGCCTCAACGACCCGTCCTTTTTCTTGACGAAGAAAAACCCAGCCCCTGCTGGGGAATTGGAGTGACGAATAAAGCCTTTCTTGAGATTCTCCTGGATATATTCATCCATAGCATGAGATTCTGGTAACGACAAGGGGTAGGTCTTGGACTTGGGTAGGGAGTAACCTGGAACTAGGTCGATCGGACAATCGTATGTCCTGTGTGGCGGCAAGAGGTTTGACTGTACCTTATTTAAAACGTCCCGGAATTGATGGTAAACGGAAGGTAGAATAACTTCGGGAACAGAGGTATTGGCCAGCAGTTGATGAGTCTCACCTGACCTCGGCCTCCAGAAAATGGGAGCAGAGGAAGTCCAGTCAATGAGAGGATTGTTAAGCTGTAGCCAAGGAAGACCAAGGGTGATGGGTATCCCAGGAGCGTGAATGGCATTGAGAACTAAGGTCTCCTTGTGCAGATGTGAGGACAGAAGCAAAGGAGCCGTCTCCAAGGAGATGTGGGCCGGGGTAAGAGGACGTCCATCGATACCGACGAGTGCGATGGGAACCTTCTTTCTCACGAGTGGTATGCGGTTTAACCTGGCGAATTCAAGATCCACGAAGTTTCCTCCAGCTCCTGAATCAATGAAAGTGGCGGTAGAAGTCTTGAACTTATCGCCTGAAAGGGAGACTGGAAATCTAAGTTTCTTAGGGAGTTCACCTTTAGAAAGGGGACGTGGAGACATTACACCCAGAGAGAGCCCCACTGTACTCACTGGGTGTTCCCATTTCCCGGACGCAGTGGACACTCCCGAACCAGATGTTCCATGGATCCGCAGTAGAAACACAATCCCCCGGCGTGGCGGAACTGCCGTATCGGTGTGCGGATGCGTTGTACCCCCAATTGCATTGGCTCTGACAACTCCAGTGCAGGACGAAGAGATATGGTAGCACTTGGGGTAGCAGGAGTGTTGCTGGGAGTACTGGGGAACGGAACTTGAAAGTTATGGAAGCGAGTGCGCTGACGCTCAGAGCGGCGTACCTGGATACGTTGATCCACTCGGACAGCCAAATCAATGAGGACCTCCAATTGATCCGGCCTGGATTGGTGAGAGAGTTCATCCTTGATGGGATCTGCCAGGCCTTGCCAGAACACGGAGACGAGAGCCTCTTGTCCCCAGTTAGTCTCGGCTGCTAGAGTCCGGAATTCCACAGCATACTGTGTCACCATTCGCCGTCCCTGAATGATCTGGAGTTGAGAAACAGATGCCATCTCCCGACGAGCGGGAGAATCGAATACTCGTTGAAACTCGGCTTTAAATGCCGGGTAATCTTGGGTAAGGTCAGAACGTCGCTCCCAAACCGGGGAAGCCCAAGCCAGGTGCTGCCAGTGAGGAGGTTATAAATGTAGGCTACCTTCTTGCGATCAGTATTGTAGAGATGGGGGGCCATTTCAAACTGCACCTCACACTGGTTTAGGAAACCCCTACAATCTTGCGGTTCACCTGCATAAGGCTTGGGGGGAGGAATCCTTACATCTGAGCTGCTAACTGCGCTTGCGGAGTGGGGGCTTACATCTGGCGGGGTCGCGGTCGGTACCCTGTCTGAGAGTACTGCGACCTGGCGTGTAAGTGCCACAATTTGATCTGCCATGGCCTGGTTTTGCTGAAGCAGATTGGAGAGAAACTGTTGAAGTTCGGTCTGGTCTGCGTCTTGTGGGCTCGACATAATGTTACGCCAGTGCTGCCCGCAGACCAGACCCATCCCCTGAGCTGAACGGGGAAGTGGTAATACACGCACCCGCAGCAAAGGCAGCGTGTCCGGAGTGTGGTATGAAGCGTTGCCAGGCCAGGTGTAGTAAGGTAGACAATACTTGCCGGTACCGGTTGTAGAGATAGCGTGAAGGATGCCTCGCCGAAGTCAGGGAGTGGAGAGTGGAGATAGGTCGTTGTCCAAGCCGTGTTCAAGGGGTTACCAGAGTGAGCGTTGTCCAAGGAGTGCCGAGATCGAGAGCCAGAGGGGGTAGTCGTACAAGCCGCGTCAGAACCTGTGAAAACACTGAGAGAATCCAGAAGTACTTCCATACAGAGACTATGTCGAGCAAAGACTGAGAGCAGAGAGGAGCTAGATAAAGCAGGAAGGTCCAATTAGGAACGGAGGCGGGACAGGAAGAGCTACAGGGAGAAACTGCTGATTGGTGCAGGCATAACAGGCCAGGTGAGTCTTGTTGGTAACCTGAGTATGCTCGTGCAGTGTGCGGGGGCGGAGCTTGAGGTCCGGGGGACGGGAAGAAGAATGTGCAGACTGAGCGTGCTCCGTAACTCGTGTACGCGCGTGAACTGAGCCAGTGAATGGTGCAGGTGTGCGTGCAGGAGGGGGGCGTGGGCGCGCCGGCGCTGAGCAGAGCAATCGCCGAGGGGAGTGATCCCGCGACGGCGGCAGGAGCGAGGAGCCGTGGAGGCCGGTAAGGCAGGTTTGTTTTGTGTGTCCAGGGACTCCCTGCGGGAAGGCGGTGTTTTGTGTGGGGAGCGTGGAGAACGCCGATTCCTGACACTGTAATGCTTGTACACATGTGGGGTTGCAGTACCACCTTGCTGGACACGGGCAAAGTCAGTGACCACTTTCTCTCTGGGAAACATTTCCCTCAGCTTAATCACACAGACCCTCCTGAACCCAAATGATAAAGACCCCTTCACCACAGCGCGGGACAGAGAGATGATATAGGGGGAACATTGGTGGGTAGAGCCCCGCAGGAGTGAAAAGGAACAGTGTACAGTATGTCAGGCCTGCACAACTTGTAAAGCGAGAAGGGCTGAACTGCTCCAAGGAAAACAGATTCGGGCCGCACAGGTAAAATCATCATCATCATCATCATCCCTCCCCCAGCACCTCTCATCATCCTCATATCTCCTCCAGCACCCCTCATCAATCTCTCCCAGCACCCCTCATCATCTTCATATCTGCCCCAGCACCCCATCATCCTCATATCTCCCCCAGCACCCCTCATCATCCTCATATCTCCCCCAGCACTCATCTTCATATATCTCCCCCAGCTCCTCTCATCCTCATATCTCCCCCTGCACCCCTCATCATCAACCTTTGTGAGACTCACCCTCTATTTCACACCCCCATCTCTCCCCCTCACCCATACACAATACTCCCCCTCCACATAACACACAATACCCCCTTGCAGACCACACATATCCCACCCCCTGCACCTCACCCCCTGCACCTCACCTCACTCTCCCCCCTGCATCTCCCATCACATCCCTGCACCTCACATCACCCCCCTGCACCTCACCTCACATCACCCCACTACACCTCCCCCTGCACCTCACTTCACTCTCCCCCTTGCAACTCACCTCCCCTCCCTGCACCTCACCTCCCTTCCTTGCACCTCACCTCCCCTCCTTGCACCTCACCTCCCCTCCTTGCACCTTAACCCCCCTTGCACCTTACCCCCCCTTGCACCTCACCTCCCCCCTCCTTGCACCTCACCTCCCCCCTTGCACCTCACCCCCCCACTTTGCACCTCACCCCCCTTGCACCTCACCTCCCCCCTTGAACCTCACCTCCCCATCTTGCACCTCACCTCCCCCCCTTGCACCTCACCTCCCCCCCTTGCACCTCACCTCCCCCCCTTGCACCTCACAACCCCCCTTGCACCTCACCCCCCCTTTGCACCTCACCCCCCCCTTTGCACCTCACCCCCCCTTTGCACCTCACCCCCCCATGCATCTCACCCCCCCATGCACCTCCCCACCTTGCACCTCACCCCCCCCTTGCACCTCACCTCCCCCCCCTTGTACCTCACCTCTCCCCAACGGCACCTCACGGAGAAGGCAGGACTAGCACACTCGTGCAGTCCTGAGAGCAGGCTCGAGGAGGAGGGGGCTTGGGGTCACGGCTCCCATGCGGGAGAGGAGGGAGCTCTGGGTTCTCGGCTCCCGGGCGGGAAAGGAGGGGGCGCGCGGCCGGGAGAAGAGGGGGGGCTTGCAGCCGGGAGAGGAGGGGGGTCGCAGCCGGGAGAGAAGGGGGGGATAGCGGCTCGCGGTTGGGAGGATAGCGGCTCGCGGGTGGGAGAGGAGGCTCGGGAGGGAGGAGGATGGGGAAAGCCGTCGCAGGCCGCACAATAAGTGCAGGCGGGCCGCGTGTTGTGCAGGCCTGGTGTATGTGATGCAGAATTTGAGAGGGAAACCACGGGGGGAAATTGAAAAAAAAAAATATATATATATATATATAGACAAAAAAACAGTCAGCATACTGATGTAAGGCAAAAGTATTCAGGGTCATATGTAAGATGATTTAGCCCAGATAGCTTCAACTCGGCCCTCTTTTCAAAGCACAACAAGTTCTGTTTCTTTTCTTTACTTTATTTGAGGAAAGTAGCATAAAAGACAGGCACTTGTGAGGAGATGTTGGTGTTTAAGTAGTGTCTCTCTGTGGGTGCCTTGTAGTTAAGGGCAGGTGAAAAGGGTAATCCTACCAGTACAGCAGTTACAGCAGGGTACTCTCTCATCCAGAGGTGATGGTGGAAAAGGAAGTGAGGGGCAAGGGTCACACTAAAAGTGAAGTGAGACTGCACTAACTGTCATCAAGGACAGGGGGGGGAATGGGAAAGCCCATTAACTAGGAGGATCTCAGAGGCTGCAGTAGCAGTTCACTGATTACATGCCCAGAGGCAAGAAATGCAACATTGTTACATATCACACAGGCACAGTATGTGTGTGCAAACTCCATGCAGCTGAAAGTAAGAACTGACAGGCAGAAGCTGCAAAGGAAAGAGGGGGGTGAATCAGAAATGCAGTTCTTGTTCCATGACACTCCCCGTCTGGTATCTGGAGATACCACTATATAACTTGAACATGTGGAACATGTATCTTTTGATAATTTTTTCGATTTGCATGGTCATGGAATTATTTTATTTATTTTGTAATGTCTACATGATCTATTGCTCTTTTTACTAAGTTTATATGCTTCGTGCTTCTCTTTCAATAATTCTACATGCTAGTTGCACTTTATTACTTAGGTGCACTTTCAGCTGTCTATAAGTATTGTTTTTAACACTTTTTTCTTTATTTTAGAGCCACTGTCCGATTGTTGTTTATTAATATATTTTTGCTTGTTTAATAAAGTTTATTTTGTTGTCAATGGTTGCTCTTAGCAACGTGTTTGTGGCTGCGACCCATGGAGCTATTTGACTCCTCCCCGCTTCTTCTGTATTGGCCAAAATCTTCAATTGATGGGCCTATCAGTTGGAGGCGTAGGGTATTTAAATTCTACATCGATTTCAGACCAATTATTCCCTGATGAAGAGACCGTTAAGGTTTCGAAACGCGTTGGAAAAAGAATTTTATTGTTCTATGAACTCTGTACTCTGCACTACCCCGCTGCGGGCTCACACGGTGTCTGGGAAGACCGCGACGCGCTGCCGTTCCTGAGTGACGTCACGAACCCGGAAGTGCCTGACCAGAGAGCTGAACAGCGTGTGCTGTGTTGCTGCAGAGATTGCCTGACTTGAGGACACTGTCTGTATTACGAGTTTTGCTGGACTGCATACGATCGTGCTGGAAATCACCCAGGGCACAGTTTGAGATCGAGTGACCGTGACAGGAGGACCGGTGTGTGTTCACACTGAAGACATCTTCACTGCCGTTCCGATTGGTGCATGGGTAACACTAACCCCTGACATGCTTGTTTATTTCTGTTTTAATGTACGCCTAATACTTACCTTATTTGTGGGTTCACATTATAATTTTTAATGCACTATGAGCGTTGTGCGCTGTGTTTTTTGTGTATTCTGTTCTCATTAGGGGGTGTTTGAGCCATCCCTGGTGCCATAGCTGCAGACGTCTCATTTCGAGTTTACCAGGTCACTTTTATATTTATATATATATATCACCAATCACCATTTCACGTCTATATTGGTTGTAGTTGCGCACCTATTCTTCACCTTTGTTCACCAGCATTCTTCACCTTCCTTCATTAGAGGTGCTGGCTTTGCGTGGCCGGTAAGGATTATCTTCTGGATGAAGGCCACAAAGTTGTTTTTGGTCTCTGGTTCCCTTTGTAGGTCGCAGAGGTGCGAAGTGAACCTAGAGATGGTATGTTCTCTATTGTTTGGGAAGCGCCTTCTTGGTGAACGGAATGGTAGCGGGTTCGCCCAACTGCCAGGTCCGTTTCTGACGAGCTCCTTGACCGTTGACCTCGGGAATCCTCTATCTTCCCTCGATGGTGTTTGCTTGTCGTCGTCCCTTGTTGTCCGGAACACTGTGCACCGTAGGTCATCGGTGCATTCCTCTTGCACGAGAACATCTCAACGTAATTTGGTGAAACGCTTTTGTGTCTCTTTGTTGACTGCCCTCAGGAGGTTGTTCTCTCCCTGGACCTGACGAAGAACAGTCTCTTTTGTCCTTGTAAATCCTTTTGGGAAATGTCTCTGCAACTGTCTCCTCTTACGTGTGTGAAAGAACAGTCCTTTTGACACTGTGGCTTCACCTGTAGGGCGCAATCTTTTGCGGCTATGCCAGCCGAGACAGCTGGTTGCTTTGTCGCTTCATACTCTGTGGAGTGGAACGACTGTACGTCTTAGCCGTGCCATTGCTCGCGAGAGGATCGTCCGATTGTTTGTCTTTTGGACGATCCCTTTGTCGGTCACCTTTGGGAGGTTGCTTTCTTCCTTCAGTGGAGTCGACTCGTCATCCTTGGTTATCTGAACCGCTAAGCATCCTAGGCCATTGTCACATCCCCCCCGATGTGAGGATGTTTTTGTTGACCTCAGGGGTATGACCTTGTCTTTTCTCTTCACTTGGCCCTTCTGTCACTTGGAGATGGCCAAGACATGGTTCAGAGAGATATGTGTGCCCACATTCTGGTACCACCATTCTGCGGGCGTCAACATAGTCTTGTCCGTGCTCTTTGTCAGTGCACGCGTTACCCACTATCACCCATCCTAGGTCAAGTCTTTGGGCGTATGGCGCGTTGTGGGGTCCGTTATGCTGTTTACAGACTTTATGCACCCTCATGATGTCCCTACCGAGCAGCAGTAAGATCTTGGCGCCTTGTTCTACCGGCAGGATGTAGTTGGCTATTCTTCTGAGGTGCGAGTAATGACGCGAAACGTCTGGTGTGGGAATCTCGTCCCTGTTTGTAGCCATGTGGTTGCACTCGATGAGTGTGGGAAGGGGCATGTTCACTTTGCCGTCTATTGAGCATATGGTGTAGCCATTCACTCTTCTCCCTGTAGTCTCCATTCGCCCTGCGCACGTTCTGAGAGTGTAAGGAGAAGCGCTGTCTTGTATGTTAAACATGTCGAAGAATTCTGACCTGACCAGCGATCGGTTGCTCTGGTCGTCGATGATTGCATACATCCTTTTAGCTCTTTGGGGTTGTCCCTCTGGGTGCACTGCTACCAGACATATTTTAGAGCAAGATCTACCGTCGCTTCCTTCTCCACATACCTCTGTGCATTTGGATGCTACCGACGTCATGGGGGGTGTATCTCCCACTTCTTCCTCCCCGCCCTGTTTTGTCGAAGGGTTAGGGGCTTTGCTTGATTTGGGCTTCATAGCTTCCGGGTGTAAAGCGGCTATGTGCCTGTTGCTATCGCACTCTGTGCATTTGATTTCTTCTTTACAGTCTTTGAATAAATGAGTTGTGGAAGCACAATATTTGAAACAAGCTCCCCATTCCCTGAGTAAGTTCTTTCGCTCCTCTATGGGTTTCATTCTAAATCCGACACACTTGTTAAGCGGATGCGGCCTTTTGTGTATAGGGCATTCTTTGTTAAGGTCCCTTGGTTCCTCGTCTCCGGCGACCGACTGATCGGGAGTAGTTTGGGTCGTTGGGAGGCACGTTCGTCGTGTGGACCGAGATGGGTGTTTGGGTGTTACCGTATCTCGCCACTGGGCTCTCAGTCCTCAGGCTGCTTGCACTGTGTGTGGTTTGCGCACCTAAGATGAAACTGGGATCGTTCCTTGTCCTTGCCGCTTCGCGGATGAAGCTCAAGAAGAATGAGAATGGGGCGAAGGCGACTTGCTTCTCCCTTTTGTATTTGGATCCTTGTGAAATCCATTTTTCTTGGAGGTTGCAGGGTAGCTTCTCCAGGATGGGTCTCACTCCATGAGCTGAGTCCAAGACGTTGAGACCTGTTAAGGAATGGTCTTTCCTTGCAAACTCCAGCTCTTGCAGCAGGTCCCCAAGCTCTCGTAACTTCGAGTAATCTTTAGTTGTGATCTTGGGGAAGCTGTCGACTCTTTTGAAGAGCGAATCCTCGACTGCTTCGGGGCTACCGTAGCACTCTTCTAGCCTTACCCACACTAGGTCAAGACCTACTTGGGGTTGGTTCACGTTTGCCGCCCGAAGTCTCTTCGCGTGCTCCCTGGATTTGTTCCCCAGGAACTTGAATAGCAGGTTTCCCTCACTGAGAAGTCTAAGCTGTTGATTGCGTCTTTGAACGTGAACTTCCACGTCCAGTAGTTCTCAGGGCGGTCGTCGAAGCTGATGAGTCCTGCCTGCACCAGGTCACGCCGGATCATGTACTTGGCTATGTCTGTCAGGCCTGAGGCCTCGGCGTGTTGGTCGCGTTCTGAGGTAGTTGCTGGGAGGGTCTGTGCGGTCACCTCTTTCTTGGCGTGGATGCGTGGTGGTGGCTGGTCGGTGTGAGGGGCTGTGTTCCCCCGTGTGGGTGTACCTGGATTGCGAGCCTGTTATGGTACATCCGTGTGCGCGCTGGCGTGTGGATCACTGTTGCGGCTGTGGCTATCCCAGGCAGCATGTCCCACTGAAGGAACAGCGTCTTCTCCTCGTGGACCTAGCAGGTCTTCGGTGTCTGTGGAGTCACTGCCTCCGTATTGAGATGGCGCGCTGGTGTTTACACTGAGGAGGCTCCTTACGTAGTCTTCAGTGCGTTGGGCTGGATCCTCTGAGGCTATCCGTCTGTACGGTTGCTCCCCACCGTCCTGTCTCGTGGCTGCTTCTAGGACTTCAGCTTGGGCTATGGCGGCGGCGGCTTCCTTCTCTTGATTTAGGGCCTCTAGGTTGACGTCCACCTCTGTCTTTTTCCGTGCAGTGGTGGCAGCAGCGGTGGCAGCGGCAGCAGTGGCTGTCACCTCCTCCTCTTCTAAGCGGGCCCTTTCTAGTTTCTTGACTGCCTCTTTCTGAGCGTATGCGGCCCTGGCACGTGCAGCCTCTGCGGTGGCTCGCGCCTTGGTGGCGTTTGCGCTTGCCCTTGATGAGTGATCTTGCTGACCTTGATGAGTGCCTGGATACGCTGGAGCGCTGTGATGCGGTTTCCAGCAAAAGGTCCTTTCTCCTACTCTCAGCTTCCGTGATAGTGGTTCGCACGCGGCTGTCTCGTGTCAGGTCAATGTTACTCTGTAATTCTCTTTCTTGTAGGCTTTCGCTGGTGTAGGCCATGGTCAGGTAAGTAATGTATGTCTCTGACAGCTCTTGATAACGCGAGTAATCAGTCCTTAATTGCGTTATTGCCTGCTCGAGCTGTTGCGCATAGTTGCCAACACTAGTAACATTGCGCATTCCCAGTGTGGTTGTTTCCCAGGCCAACTCTAATTTAGCGCGGTGCGCTTCAATGTCAGTCTCATAGTTTTTGCGGGCCTTTTGTGTCAGTGTGACTGTCCGTTTGGGCCTTGCCTCTGCCTGCGCCTGTTGCAGTTGCGCAGCGGTCTCTGTGTCTGAGTGATCACTCTCCTGCGTGATATCTGGTGAGGCTCTGAGTTCTGCCATGCTGTAGGTGTGTGTAGGCCTTTAGCCAGTGTGTGTGGCGTGCAATCTTTTATCTGTGTCAGCGATGGGCGTCTGTCTCAGATGATGCGGAGCGGTGTCCTGCAGCGTGCAGCGCAGGGGTAGCTGTACTCACAGGTGTCCGGTGGCTCTGACCCGTGTCCTGGCGGGTGTCCGGTAGCGTGGCCCTTGATGGCGCTAGCCGTGGGGACGTGTGCAGGGTAAGGTGACATGGTAATCCCTCACTATGGAGCTGTGCAGAGGGTGAACTCAGACAGAGAAAGGCAATCAGGTTTTGTGTAAGAAGCACTGTCTGTCTGCAAGGCTGCTGCCTTGTGTGCAGGGTTGATGCTGGCTGTGTCCAGTGTGAATCTGCTTGCTTATCTGAAAGGCTGCAGGCTGCGTGCAGTTTGCTGTATAAAGCTTGTTGCCCTGTCTGGCCGTGTAAAGCTGCTGCTGTTTGAAAGGCTGCTTTGTGTTACCATAAAGTCTAGAGTAGCAGCTCCTGTAAGTGTCTGTAAGGCCCACGGTATCGTTTTCACTATTCTGGAGGCCAGGGTCATATGTAATATGATTTAGCCCAGATAGCTTCAACTCGGCCCTCTTTTCAAAGCACAACAAGTTCTGTTTCTTTTCTTTACTTTATTTGGGGAAAGTAGCATAAAAGACAGGCACTTGTGAGGAGATGTTGGTGTTTAAGTAGTGTCTCTCTGTGGGTGCCTTGTAGTTAAGGGCAGGTGAAAAGGGTAATCCTACCAGTACAGCAGTTACAGCAGGGTACTCTCTCATCCAGAGGTGATGGTGGAAAAGGAAGTGAGGGGCAAGGGTCACACTAAAAGTGAAGTGAGACTGCACTAACTGTCAGCAAGGACAGGGGGGGAAATGGGAAAGCTCATTAACTAGGAGGATCTCAGAGGCTGCAGTAGCAGTTCACTGATTACATGCCCAGAGGCAAGAAATGCAACATTGTTACATATCACACAGGCACAGTATGTGTGTGCAAACTCCATGCAGCTGAAAGTAAGAACTGACAGGCAGAAGCTGCAAAGGAAATAGGGGGGTGAATCAGAAATGCAGTTCTTGTTCCATGACAAAAAGGCAGTTGCTAGTCCCATAGAAATCCACACAGCATATGAACCAGCCCAAAGACCTGTAAGGAGACAGCAACCAGCAAGGAGTAATCCAAAATAAATTGTATTAAAACAACAGTTACACGAAAGCCAACATTTCGGTCCCACTGGGAGACCATCCTCAGGGCCGTGCAAACACCAAATGACAGTGACCATACATATATACCCCCAACCCAAGTGCACTAAAATCAAAATAAACCAATCACCAACAGCCAATCATTATAAGCATGTACCACAGCTGAGCACCAAGCACCAGTAGCCAATACCTGAACCGGGGAAATGCCTTCCATATCCACGAGTGGAGGGAGGTCAATCTCATAATCAGAGCAACCTGCTTTGACGTCCGCAACTTGCGACTGATGCCGGTAGATGCAGTGCATCACCTGTCCGGCCTGCGCGTCAGAAAGCAAAGTCTGAGCCGGGGAGCCAATAGGGAACGGAACTGCGCACCGACAGCACACAGAACCCGTATGTAGTATCCCTGACAACCTAGGATGCTAGCACACAGACCGCGCAGGCGCAGCATTGAACACTGTTAGCAGGGGCGACACCGCACCTCACGGCACCGTCACTGAGCAGATATAAGTACCCTTAGAGCTGTGACTAAGCTACTATTAAATAAAGCCACATATAGAATGGTCAGTAAGGTGCCAGGGGCCACAGCTAAAACATACATGCAAATAGTAACAAAAAAACCACGGAAGTGACAATATGCAAGGGAAGTGAAGCTATGGAGGATATGTGACAACACACTGAAAAAAAAGGGGAAAAAAAGGGAAAAAAAACATGATCAAATAAGAAAGCAATGAGAAACTTATGGTGTGCCCCCGCTTCAGCTTGGATATATTACACACGGAGTGGTGCTGTAAGGGGCATGTAACTTGGTACACACAAATAGACAGACAGAGCCCCTGGTGGTAGCACTCTATTCCAAATTGATATGGTGATTTATTAAAATAACTTTATTAATGACAATAACGTTAAAATATTGGGGTCTAAAATAAGGATTAAATATTCCAAGTGTGTGCGTCTCTATTGGATAGATGTGTCCAGAAGAGTGTACATAATTGGGTTAATGTCCAGTGTTTGGGTAGATCACTGGCCCTAGTGTTCCTCGTGTAGAGTGAATTGACTAGAGTACTGTTTGATTGTCAGCAGTTTGAGCCACACATGCAGTGCCCCAGTATATTATACTAGTTGGTGCTCTTAGGTATGGGACCTATGCTGTGCTATTGTGTGATGGCATAAAGCATATTAAAGTTGTTGTATTAAACAAAACTTGGTCCAAGTGCACCTGTTATATGTTTCCGTCACCTCCCTATACAATAGATGGTATGTTGAATAGGGTGTATGGTGCTTGGTACATAAACATCTATGGCTGTTGATGTCTGAAGTAGTTGTATACTAGTATTAATCAAACTTATACTGGTGTGTAGTGTGGCACTGCTATAACTATGTTCTAGATAGATACCAAGTTAATAGCTGAGTCGTGTACCTTTTGGGGTTGTATATCGGTCAAATGACAGACCTGTTCCCATTTGGCACAGTGCTTTGCATGTGTGGTTGTATTCTGGCACTCAAGAGGTTAAATGCTGGTTTGGTATGCCTATTGCTAAATCGTATTATACCCTATGAGCTGCTTGCTGTATCAGGGAATAGCATTGTGGCATCCTAACATAATAGATTATACAGTGTTGTGCCAGATGTAATGGTTGCCTTTATTTGAATGTGACTATTGAGTCCATTGGGACCCTAATAGTCCTTTAATGTGCACTGGAGGCGCCACGCTGACTCTTAGTATCTTTGAGTCAGTGTATATGAACTCGAGCACCTCCGCGTGCACGTGGTCACGTGCTTGTCGACGCGCGCGTTTCGCGAATGCTTTCTCAAGGCTGGATAGTCAGTCTGACTATACACTGACTCAAAGATACTAAGAGTCAGCGTGGCGCCTCCAGTGCACATTAAAGGACTATTAGGGTCCCAATGGACTCAATAGTCACATTCAAATAAAGGCAACCATTACATCTGGCACAACACTGTATAATCTATTATGTTAGGATGCCACAATGCTATTCCCTGATACAGCAAGCAGCTCATAGGGTATAATACGATTTAGCAATAGGCATACCAAACCAGCATTTAACCTCTTGAGTGCCAGAATACAACCACACATGCAAAGCACTGTGCCAAATGGGAACAGGTCTGTCATTTGACCGATATACAACCCCAAAAGGTACACGACTCAGCTATTAACTTGGTATCTATCTAGAACATAGTTATAGCAGTGCCACACTACACACCAGTATAAGTTTGATTAATACTAGTATACAGCTACTTCAGACATCAACAGCCATAGATGTTTATGTACCAAGCACCATACACCCTATTCAACATACCATCTATTGTATAGGGAGGTGACGGAAACATATAACAGGTGCACTTTGACCAAGTTTTGTTTAATACAACAACTTTAATATGCTTTATGCCATCACACAATAGCACAGCATAGGTCCCATACCTAAGAGCACCAACTAGTATAATATACTGGGGCACTGCATGTGTGGCTCAAACTGCTGACAATCAAACAGTACTCTAGTCAATTCACTCTACACGAGGAACACTAGGGCCAGTGATCTACCCAAACACTGGACATTAACCCAATTATGTACACTCTTCTGGACACATCTATCCAATAGAGACGCACACACTTGGAATATTTAATCCTTATTTTAGACCCCAATATTTTAACGTTATTGTCATTAATAAAGTTATTTTAATAAATCACCATATCAATTTGGAATAGAGTGCTACCACCAGGGGCTCTGTCTGTCTATTTGTGTGTACCAAATAAGAAAGCAAGCAATATTCAACAATAAAGGTATATAATACATATTACAAAAAACAGCCCAATTTCAGCTCCTCGTTCAGGCCACCTGGTGCCAATGTGCGTAGTTCATAAATGAGCCTGGCCTCCTGTTGTAGCAAGATCTTACCCCTGTCCCCACCACGCGTGGCAACAGGAACCTGAAAAATAGGCATGCATCTAAGCATTGCCAAAGAATGTCTCTGTTCTTTAAAGTGTCTCGCGACGGGGAGACATTTGAGGTCCATGTCATCAACACCACTCAATATGGCTTTCCTAATTGTAGTGAAGTGCATGGCCATCCGCTCTTTTAACATCCTCACGGTTTTACTAATATACAGGAGTCCACAAGGACATCTGATGTAATACACAACGAATTTAGATTCGCAAGTAAGTGCCTGTTTGATTTTGATAGGTATGCCACTATGGGGGTGATTGTAACTTGGGCCCAATTGCATGGACTGGCAGTTCGTACAGCCGTGACAATGATATGAGCCGGGTTTCTTGGCCAGCCAGGTTTTAGAGGTGGCATATTTCTCTATGGGATCAGATCCTGTCTCCATATCACCAATGCTAGGGCCACGACGGAAACAGAACAACGGTGGTTCCTTGGCACATGTGCCCATCCTCTCATCATTCTCCAAGCTACGCCAATTCCCCCGGATGCATCGCTTGATATCATTGGAGGTAGTGCTAAATGTGCTGACTATGTTGAATCTGTTAGTGACCGGTCTTCTGGGCACTGGTGTCAGCAGCACATTCCTGTCAATCTGTCCCACCTTTTGTAAGGCGTATTGGATGTCCTTTGCACAATTGCCCCTCTCTCGGAAGCGTGCAGCCATCTGTACCAGGGCCCTTTGGGTCTCCTCCGGATCAGTTGTAATTCTCTTCACTCTTAAGAGCTGTGAGTAGGGGAGACCCCTCTTCAGTGGTAAGGGAAGATGACTTGCTGCACACAATAATGAATTCTTGTCAGTGCTCTTCCGGTATAGTTTGGTAGCCAACATGCCACCAGACTTATACCCAATTGTGTCTAAGAAAGCAATTTCGCTAGTGTTGTAGTTTAGAGAGAAGCGTATTGTAGATGGAATATTATTCAAAGAAGCCAGAAACGCTAACAGATCCTCTTCGCTGCCATCCCACAACATGAAAACATTATCAATATAGCGAAGATATTTGAAAATGTGCTGTCCATAAGACACGTCATGTAGTATATGAATCCGCTCGTACAAGTCCATGAACAGATTCGCGTAGGACGGCGCCATGTTTGAACCCATGGCCGTCCTGGTAAGCTGTAAATAATGGTGTTTCTCGAATCTGAAAAAGTTTTTGTGTAGAATAACTTCAATCAGCAGCATGAGAAATTCCACAGGAGGACCTTGTTGTACACCAAATTCTTCAAATTTAGTGCGTACTGCTTCCAAGCCTTCCGCATGGGCGATATTGGTGTACAGACTAGACACATCTAAAGTAGCGAAAATACAATCTGATGTATCAACGGATAGGCCACCATGCTGCCTGATGAAGTCCGTTGTATCCTTAATGTGTGAGCCCATATTGGCTACCAGTGGCTGCAGGTAGAAATCCACAAGTTGTGAGAGAGGATGGCATAACGACCCCCGGGCTGAGATGATGGGTCTGCCCGGAGGTGCAACACAGGACTTATGTACCTTAGGGAGAGTGTACAACACTGGCATCACTGGGTGATCTTGGGTCAGAAATTTGCTTGTTTCCTCTGAAATCCAGGCATTGTTGAGGCCAAGCTGGATAATGCCATCAATTTCCCTCTTGTAGGCTATTGTCGGGTCACCAGGCAATCGTCTGTAGTGATGCGCCACCGAGAGCTGTTGCTCAATCTCTTGTTTGTAATATTGAGTACAACAATCCCCCCACCTTTATCCGCAGCCCTCACAATAATCTCTTTGTTGTCCCGTAGTGTTTTGAGGGCTGCTCGCTCATCTCTGGACAGATTATGAAAACTCGTCTTGTGGTTCTTCAAGATGTTGCGAGAGTCCTTGGTTAGCAGATTCATAAATGTGGCTATGTTATATATATAATGAATGAAATAATATTTTTTTAAATAAAATAAAAAAGTTGCACAATAAAAATCATTTTAATTTATTTAACTCTCTCTCTCTCTCTCTCCCCCTCTCCCCCTCTCTCCCTCTCTCCCTCTCTCCCTCTCTCCCTCTCTCCCTCTCTCCCTCTCTCCCTCTCTCCCTCTCTCTCCCTCTCCCTCAGTATATAACAGCCCTTATTCACAAGGGCTCATCAACCGCTGCAAGGATCCCAGACTTTATTTATCACTGAGAGTTACTGGGAATATGAATGGGAAACTGCTTATGGATGTGACTAATATCTGTCATTAGAGAGAGAATCATTATACTGAGGGATTATTAGAAATGTTTCACTTTATATTATTATTTTATTTCCTAATCATTGATATAAATCTGCAGGAAATGATATGAAAATCACGTGACTGCAGCCAGAGGCCCCGCCCCCTCTCCCGCCTCTTCCTTCCCCTCTGTCTCTATCTCCGCCTCCTCTACAGCTGCACACTGATTGGCTGCTACATACCACGTGATTTCACCCTCCCTGCCAAAGGGTTTCTGGGAGCTGTAGTCCTGCTCTTCCAATGTTATAGTATTTACAGATAGATAAACTACAAGTCCCAGAGTGCACTGCATGAAAGGAATCATGAATGGAGCAGTCAATCATTGCAGAGATTTGCTAACCGCATCCCCCCCCCCCTCCCACACATGGCTGCAGCAAGGTAATGATCTTCATTCACACTATATACACACACAGCTATTGTAATACACAGACACACTGTAACACTGACATACACAGCTATTGTAATACACAGATATACACTGTAACACTGACACACAGCTATTGTAATACACAGACACACACTGTAACACTGACACACAGCAGCTATTGTAATACACAGACACACTGTAACACTGACATACACAGCTATTGTAATACACAGACACACTGTAACACTGACACACACACAGCTATTGTAATACACAGACACACTGTAACACTGCCATACAGCAGCTATTGTAATACACAGACACTGTAACACTGACACACACAGCTATTGTAATACACAGACACACTGTAACACTGACACACACAGCTATTGTAATACACAGACACTGTAACACTGACACACAGCTATTGTAATACACAGACACACACTGTAACACTGACACACACAGCTATTGTAATACACAGACACACACTGTAACACTGACATACAGCAGCTATTGTAATACACAGGCACACTGTAACACTGACACACACAGCTATTGTAATACACAGGCACACACTGTAACACTGACACACACAGCTATTGTAATACACAGACACACTGTAACACTGACACACACAGCTATTGTAATACACAGATACACTGTAACACTGACACACACAGCTATTGTAATACACAGACACACTGTAACACTGACATACACAGCTATTGTAATACACAGGCACACTGTAACACTGACATACAGCAGCTATTGTAATACACAGGCACACTGTAACACTGACATACAGCAGCTATTGTAATACACAGGCACACTGTAACACTGACATACAGCAGCTATTGTAATACACAGGCACACTGTAACACTGACACACACAGCTATTGTAATACACAGACACACTGTAACACTGACATACAGCAGCTATTGTAATACACAGACACGGTAACACTGACACACAGCAGCTATTGTAATACACAGACACTGTAACACTGACATACAGCAGCTACTGTAATACACAGGCACACTGTAACACTGACATACAGCAGCTATTGTAATACATGGACACACTGTAACACTGACATACACAGCTATTGTAATACACAGGCACACACTGTAACACTGACACAGCAGCTATTGTAATACACAGACACACTGTAACACTGACACACACAGCTATTGTAATACACAGACACACTGTAACACTGACATACAGCAGCTATTGTAATACACAGGCACACCCTGTAACACTGACATATAGCAGCTATTGTAATACACAGGCACACTGTAACACTGACATACAGCAGCTATTGTAATACACAGGCACACTGTAACACTGACACACAGCAGCTATTGTAATACACAGACACTGTAACACTGACACACAGCAGCTATTGTAATACACAGGCACACTAACACTGACATACAGCAGCTACTGTAATACACAGGCACACTGTAACACTGACATACAGCAGCTATTGTAATACATGGACACACTGTAACACTGACATACACAGCTATTGTAATACACAGGCACACACTGTAACACTGACACAGCAGCTATTGTAATACGCAGACACACTGTAACACTGACATACACAGCTATTGTAATACACAGGCACACACTGTAACACTGACACAGCAGCTATTGTAATACACACACACACACACTGTAACACTGACATACAGCAGCTAGTGTAATACACAGACACCCTGTAACACTGACATACAGCAGCTATTGTAATACACAGACACACACTAACACTGACATACAGCAGCTATTGTAATACACAGACACACGCTGTAACACTGACACACACAGCTATTGTAATACACAGGCACACTGTTACACTGACATACACACAGCTATTGTAATACACAGACACACTGTAACACTGACATACAGCAGCTATTGTAATACACAGACACACTGCAACACTGACATACATACAGCAGCTATTGTAATACACAGACACACTGTAACACTGACATACAACAGCTATTGTAATTCACAGACACATTGTAACACTGACATACAGCAGCTATTGTAATACTCCGACACACTGTAATAGTGACACACAGCAGCTATTGTAATACACAGACACACTGTAACACTGACATACAGCAGCTATTGTAATACACAGACACACTGTAACACTGACACACACACAGCTATTGTAATACACAGACACACTGTAACACTGCCATACAGCAGCTATTGTAATACACAGACACTGTAACAATGACACACACAGCTATTGTAATACACAGACACACTGTAACACTGACACACACAGCTATTGTAATACACAGACACACTGTAACACTGCCATACAGCAGCTATTGTAATACACAGACACACTGTAACACTGACACACACAGCTATTGTAATACACAGATACACTGTAACACTGACACACACAGCTATTGTAATACACAGACACACTGTAACACTGACATACACAGCTATTGTAATACACAGGCACACTGTAACACTGACATACAGCAGCTATTGTAATACACAGGCACACTGTAACACTGACATACAGCAGCTATTGTAATACACAGGCACACTGTAACACTGACATACAGCAGCTATTGTAATACACAGGCACACTGTAACACTGACACACACAGCTATTGTAATACACAGACACACTGTAACACTGACATACAGCAGCTATTGTAATACACAGACACGGTAACACTGACACACAGCAGCTATTGTAATACACAGACACTGTAACACTGACATACAGCAGCTACTGTAATACACAGGCACACTGTAACACTGACATACACAGCTATTGTAATACACAGGCACACACTGTAACACTGACACAGCAGCTATTGTAATACACAGACACACTGTAACACTGACACACACAGCTATTGTAATACACAGACACACTGTAACACTGACATACAGCAGCTATTGTAATACACAGGCACACCCTGTAACACTGACATATAGCAGCTATTGTAATACACAGGCACACTGTAACACTGACATACAGCAGCTATTGTAATACACAGGCACACTGTAACACTGACACACAGCAGCTATTGTAATACACAGACACTGTAACACTGACACACAGCAGCTATTGTAATACACAGGCACACTAACACTGACATACAGCAGCTACTGTAATACACAGGCACACTGTAACACTGACATACAGCAGCTATTGTAATACATGGACACACTGTAACACTGACATACACAGCTATTGTAATACACAGGCACACACTGTAACACTGACACAGCAGCTATTGTAATACGCAGACACACTGTAACACTGACACACACAGCTATTGTAATACACAGGCACACTGTAACACTGACATACACAGCTATTGTAATACACAGGCACACACTGTAACACTGACACAGCAGCTATTGTAATACACACACACACACACTGTAACACTGACATACAGCAGCTAGTGTAATACACAGACACCCTGTAACACTGACATACAGCAGCTATTGTAATACACAGACACACACTAACACTGACATACAGCAGCTATTGTAATACACAGACACACGCTGTAACACTGACACACACAGCTATTGTAATACACAGGCACACTGTTACACTGACATACACACAGCTATTGTAATACACAGACACACTGTAACACTGACATACAGCAGCTATTGTAATACACAGACACACTGCAACACTGACATACATACAGCAGCTATTGTAATACACAGACACACTGTAACACTGACATACAACAGCTATTGTAATTCACAGACACATTGTAACACTGACATACAGCAGCTATTGTAATACTCCGACACACTGTAATAGTGACACACAGCAGCTATTGTAATACACAGACACACTGTAACACTGACATACAGCAGCTATTGTAATACACAGACACACTGTAACACTGACACACACACAGCTATTGTAATACACAGACACACTGTAACACTGCCATACAGCAGCTATTGTAATACACAGACACTGTAACAATGACACACACAGCTATTGTAATACACAGACACACTGTAACACTGACACACACAGCTATTGTAATACACAGACACTGTAACACTGACACACAGCTATTGTAATACACAGACACACATTGTAACACTGACACACACAGCTATTGTAATACACAGACACACACTGTAACACTGACATACAGCAGCTATTGTAATACACAGGCACACTGTAACACTGACACACACAGCTATTGTAATACACAGACACACTGTAACACTGACATACAGCAGCTATTGTAATACACAGGCACACACTGTAACACTGACACAGCAGCTATTGTAATACACAGACACACTGTAACACTGACACACACAGCTATTGTAATACACAGAAACACTGTAACACTGACATACAGCAGCTATTGTAATACACAGGCACACCCTGTAACACTGACATACAGCAGCTATTGTAATACACAGGCACACTGTAACACTGACATACAGCAGCTATTGTAATACACAGGCACACTGTAACACTGACATACAGCAGCTATTGTAATACACAGACACTGTAACACTGACACACAGCAGCTATTGTAATACACAGACACTGTAACACTGACACACAGCAGCTATTGTAATACACAGGCACACTGTAACACTGACATACAGCAGCTACTGTACTACACAGGCACACTGTAACACTGACATACAGCAGCTATTGTAATACATGGACACACTGTAACACTGACATACACAGCTATTGTAATACACAGGCACACACTGTAACACTGACACAGCAGCTATTGTAATACGCAGACACACTGTAACACTGACACACACAGCTATTGTAATACACAGGCACACTGTAACACTGACATACACAGCTATTGTAATACACAGGCACACACTGTAACACTGACACAGCAGCTATTGTAATACACACACACACTGTAACACTGACATACAGCAGCTAGTGTAATACACAGACACCCTGTAACACTGACATACAGCAGCTATTGTAATACACAGACACACGCTGTAACACTGACACACACAGCTATTGTAATACACAGGCACACTGTTACACTGACATACACACAGCTATTGTAATACACAGACACACACTGTAACACTGACATACAGCAGCTATTGTAATACACAGACACACTGCAACACTGACATACAGACAGCAGCTATTGTAATACACAGACACACTGTAACACTGACATACAACAGCTATTGTAATTCACAGACACATTGTAACACTGACATACAGCAGCTATTGTAATACTCCGACACACTGTAATAGTGACACACAGCAGCTATTGTAATACACAGACACACTGTAACACTGACATACAGCAGCTATTGTAATACACAGACACACTGTAACACTGACACACACACAGCTATTGTAATACACAGACACACTGTAACACTGCCATACAGCAGCTATTGTAATACACAGACACTGTAACAATGACACACACAGCTATTGTAATACACAGACACACTGTAACACTGACACACACAGCTATTGTAATACACAGACACTGTAACACTGACACACAGCTATTGTAATACACAGACACACATTGTAACACTGACACACACAGCTATTGTAATACACAGACACACACTGTAACACTGACATACAGCAGCTATTGTAATACACAGGCACACTGTAACACTGACACACACAGCTATTGTAATACACAGACACACTGTAACACTGACATACAGCAGCTATTGTAATACACAGGCACACACTGTAACACTGACACAGCAGCTATTGTAATACACAGACACACTGTAACACTGACACACACAGCTATTGTAATACACAGACACACTGTAACACTGACATACAGCAGCTATTGTAATACACAGGCACACCCTGTAACACTGACATACAGCAGCTATTGTAATACACAGGCACACTGTAACACTGACATACAGCAGCTATTGTAATACACAGGCACACTGTAACACTGACATACAGCAGCTATTGTAATACACAGACACTGTAACACTGACACACAGCAGCTATTGTAATACACAGACACTGTAACACTGACACACAGCAGCTATCGTAATACACAGGCACACTGTAACACTGACATACAGCAGCTACTGTAATACACAGGCACACTGTAACACTGACATACAGCAGCTATTGTAATACATGGACACACTGTAACACTGACATACACAGCTATTGTAATACACAGGCACACACTGTAACACTGACACAGCAGCTATTGTAATACGCAGACACACTGTAACACTGACACACACAGCTATTGTAATACACAGGCACACTGTAACACTGACATACACAGCTATTGTAATACACAGGCACACACTGTAACACTGACACAGCAGCTATTGTAATACACACACACACTGTAACACTGACATACAGCAGCTAGTGTAATACACAGACACCCTGTAACACTGACATACAGCAGCTATTGTAATACACAGACACACGCTGTAACACTGACACACACAGCTATTGTAATACACAGGCACACTGTTACACTGACATACACACAGCTATTGTAATACACAGACACACACTGTAACACTGACATACAGCAGCTATTGTAATACACAGACACACTGCAACACTGACATACATACAGCAGCTATTGTAATACACAGACACACACTGTAACACTGACATACAACAGCTATTGTAATTCACAGACACATTGTAACACTGACATACAGCAGCTATTGTAATACTCCGACACACTGTAATAGTGACACACAGCAGCTATTGTAATACACAGACACACTGTAACACTGACATACAGCAGCTATTGTAATACACAGACACACTGTAACACTGACATACAGCAGCTATTGTAATACACAGGCACACTGTAACACTGACATACAGCAGCTATTGTAATACACAGACACACTGTAACACTGACATACAGCAGCTATTGTAATACACAGGCACGCTGTAACACTGACACACACAGCTATTGTAATACACAGACACACTGTAACACTGACATACATCATACTTTTACCATCTAGTCTTCTGAGAAAATAAAGCTTGACTGTTTTAACCCATTCAGACCTTGAAAAGAACATAGCTGACAGATACAGTTTTTAACCTTACACCCCTCCTTTTGTTCTGGAAGAACAATCCAATGAACCAGGCCCATTTATTCTTCTGCAAACCACTCAGGAGAGGAAAAACTCCAAGGGAGAAACCTCCAAGAGACCATAGGAATGCAGAAACTCTTTGGTATCTCGTTTGATAATCAGAAATGAACATATGGGTGGTTGACGAGTACCAAGACTATTGGTATTTCTCACTCTCATTGTGGGAGACATATACATAACGGTAGAACTAGAAGTATAAGCAGCCTTTTTGGCAAAAATAGAACGGATTATACATCTAGTCCTTTGGATTAACATATACACACAAAGTAATAAACTTGCGATTGCCATGATTCGATATGCATTCGATATGCATTTTCATTCCCAATGCACCTAGCCAATTTCCAAGGCCAAAGGTCCAATCGAACCCTTTTTGGTTCCTTTCGCATTCTAGATTGAATTGCTGCTAGAGTGTGCTGTCAGATTGCAAAAAGGGAGCAATTCTGGATATTTACCCTCCAATCTAAATACCCGGGGGGTTTGAACGACTATGTGGAATTAACCCCTTTTTTGAGGTGAACTCATGTATACTGTACTTTGATACAATCATTGGTCTAATATAAGGTTCTGTTTCCTTGAGATATTTTAGTTAATTTTTTATCTGTTTTTTATCTGATCTTTTATCTGCTTCTTCATTTTTCATTATAGTGGTTTTTATCTTTTTAAGTTCCTCCCCCCCCTCCCCTTCCCCCCCTTCTCCTTCCTCCCTTCCTTCCCCCCCCCCCTTTCCCTTGTTTTATTTCCCATGTTTAAATGTTATTTATATGTCATTAATGTTATTAATGTTGTTATTTAGAATGCACATACACTTTGCCATTTATGCTGCTATTATGCATATTTTATTGCACTTGACTATATGGGACACATGTTTTTGGCTCCCCTTTAAGGTCTGTTTACCTTTCTATACACACATATATATTTATATAGTGTAATTCAACATGGATCAAAGACATGAATAGGGAGGACTTTCCAATATGGCCCGCCGTTACCAGTATACGAGCCTGATTGGCCATGCAGTCATTGGGTATTATCCAATGACGCACAGCATTAGACCTATAAAGGACCCCTAAACAGGTGCCCCAGATATTGCCTGAAGAAGTTTACTTTGGTAAACGAAACGCGTCGCGACTGTTGTGGCTGGCGGTTTTACTACCCACCACCAGTACACATTCAAGTGTATCGTTTCTGCCCGTTCCCGATCGTTTCTACGCTATCAATAACGGACAGGCATCCTAAGGACACCTATAGAGGGCTCTGGTTCCTGCGCATGCGCGCTACACTCCTCACCACGCTACCACACGTGGAGGATAGGAGACAGAACGGAGACAGCCCCAGCGCGTGGGTCTGATCTCCCAGAACTGAGACTGCCCATCTATTTCCTATGTGATGCCCTACTCCTGTGATAGACATCAGAATCGGGGATTATTAAAGAAATTTTATATGTAAGTTACTATTATTTTTATTTGTTGCTAATACAATTTATATCTCTCATCTTGGTGCGCTTTTGTGTTTCTTCTTTTTTGCTAACATTGTTATTGCCGTCGGAGTTTCCGGTGGAAGCCACATTTGGAGGTGGGGGAGACACCTCATAACACAAGAGCAGCAAAAGAACAGAGAGGGATCAACATTCCAAGTTTAAAGAGCCAGAGCGCGGACTGAACTTTTCTTCATTCCTAAAAAGGTATTAGACCTCCCGCAACTCTCTTAACTGAGCTACTTTTAATAATTAATGCCTTTCAATTTCGTACTCTTTGCTTAGGTAGGGTGGACATTATTTGAAAAGTGGGCAAATTCTATTTCTGAGAATAAGTGGGGGTTGGTGGGGGTGAATATTTCCTAGGAGCGACTGCACAACACATACATCTTACGTACTACATTTACTCAGAATATCGGAACAGACAAAATGGCTACCATGGTTAAAATGGCTAACTTGTGTTCCTTTCTTTGTGGTTAACACACGCCCTTGGGTGACCTTCCCACCTTCCTCATATCCAATTTTCTTAGCCCCCTCTTATCCTTTAGAGACAGTCTTTTTAAAGAACGGTTAACCATATCATAGTCCTGCCGGACCAAAAAAATAGTCCAATAGTGCATAACTTGATTCCTTTCTGGCCATTGTATCGGCCCAGTTGATTTCTTTTTTGGTCTCTTCTTCTGGGGGACTGCTGACATCTTCATCACCAAAAAGAGACATAGCATCGGTGGGGGGTGTTGCAACGCACTTCTGGACCAAAGTTTTGCTGTTCATAACACATATATAGAGAGTAATGAGTAGGACAGACACACATACAAAAAGATCCACTAGCTTCGCTCCCAGCGAAATAATCTAACCACCAAGTCCCAACAAATCCAAACCCTCATCTCTACCTTTAAACACTAAAATTACTTTTCCCAAATAACATAACCTGGTCTAGTTGCAGGATAATACTTTATCTATCCTTCTATCACAGAGTCAATAACTTCCCTAGGGCAAAGTCGTATTTCTACTCCCTTCGTAACCAGTTTCTTATATATATATATATATATATATATATCTACAAATATCTTATAGCATCTTGTCTTTTTCCAAGGGGTTAAATATAACTCTCGTGTTCCTGGGGTGTAACTTATTGGGTATGGATAGTACATTGGGTTACATTGCACATAAGATGTGGGCTTTGTTTACCAGGATTCCATTATATAACAAAAAGGTGTGCATATATGCTATACACAGGACAATAAAACAAAATAAATATTATTAAACAAAATATTCCTGTTACTACCCTATCGTCTTCATGTGAACACCACTTATATAAACCTAACAGCATAAACATTGTAATTAAAATAATAAAACCTGTAAAAAAGGGTTATTAGAAAGTTCAAAGTTCAAATGTTGAGGTCCGGATTTTCTTATGAACCTCTCTCCTTCTTTGGTTAGTGCCGGGTTTTATTGTGACCCAAAACACCAACTGAAAATAACTGTGTCTTTAGGCCTTCCCTTCTGTATTGAGGTTTAATTTTGAAGCGACTGTAGGTGCACTTGTGTAACATTGATCCAGGAAAAATACTCTGACGGGGTAGAATCTGGAATAGGGCTCTCACTTTAGATGAAAAGCGCTTTTGCGTCACCTTTATCTTCATCTAATTGGAAGGACTGCACCTGGACATGAGACACTCAAAACAATTGCATGAGTTTCACACAATAGACGCTGATTAAAATCGTCTGTTTAGAACATAATCATACAACATTAAATCTACAAGGTACCTGGGGTGACCATTGGTCTTCCCATGAGAGAAAATGATTTCTGATTGTCACATTAGGCCAGGCCAAATACACCTTTATATTTAAGGGATCGGTCACAAGGCAAAACAGGCAGAAAAATAAATTGCGGTTTATTCGGATAGGACCTCGGAAACACACAGAAACAGAGAATATACTTTGGGGGACTTTATACTTATTAGGGAAACAACTTGGGGAGATTTGGGCTCGAAATCCAGGAGTCTGGGGGACACAGGGAAACCCTGGTGTAATTCACCCTGCGCACCGTCAAATCATGCCTGCTTGCTGGGGAAAATAAAGTGACTACCAGCACTTTGGCCCGCCCAACTCCTGCAACCAAAATAATTATATTTCCACCCAAATATCCCCCTAAAACTGGCACACAAGAAATTTCACAGTTCCGCTAAGGGAATATGACAGGAAATAACAGGGTCAGTTCACTTTTCAGGCCATCCTTATCTGAGCTGGGGCATTGGAATGCTTATTCACATGCCAATTCACCAACCTGGGTTTAAATCACAGGACAAACACAATGCATTGCAGGTTTAAAACACATAAAACCAACACGTAGACACAAGAGCTTGCACTCCACCATTTGCACCTATCATGTGGGGTTCTAAAACCTTCTCTAAGACACCAGCTAAGAATACCTTAGTCTCTGCCCTGCAGCTATTTCTCATAAGAGGCCACCCATACTAGACAATCCACTTATAAGCTTGCACAGGCAGGTGCAGGCCATGAGGCAAAGGGAATACACAGATAATGCATTAACTAGCCCACTGGTCTTACACAGTTAATCCCACATACACAGTTCCTATCTTATACCCCTATGGGGGACAGTATAAAAGGGAAAAATTACAGGCAACATAGTAAGGTACAGTATTACACACAAGAGCTGACACTCTCAGCCCTTGCCGTACGGTTTCAGGGGCAGCCAGCAATAATAACAGCAATAACACCCTCCTTTTATTCACTTTTATTACATGTGAACAATATCACATAAAGGATAACAGTATTTAAAACATAACCTTAATGGAATTGCTTGATGTATAGCAAAACTAACCTGAAACCTTTGTGTATAAAATTTACGTCACCGGATGTTACGTGGTCTCTCAGTGATTCCGGTGTCCCTGGTTGGGTTTTCCCCTTACAGCGGGGGCTGCCCGTTACTGAGCACTTGAATGGTCAACACAGTTAGAAGCAGATTCTTCTCAGGCTGCTGTTTTTTGCAAAACAAAAGTTTGCTGACTCACTATCCACTGCTGCAGACTAGAGAATGTCAGTTTGATTGAAGATAAAGATCTTCTCTCTTTTCGCCGCTACTGCGCCTTCCTCAGGGATATCCCTGAGGAAGGCGCAGTAGCCCCGAAACACGTAGGATTCTTTACCTTTATCTATTGTAATATTGCATCTATTGTAATATATACACACACACACACACACACACACACACACACACACACACACACACACACACACACACACACACACACACACACACACACACACACACACACACACTGTAACACTAACATACAGCAGCTATTGTAATACACAGACACACTGTAACACTGACATACAGCAGCCCTTGTAATACACAGACACACACTGTAACACTGACACACACAGCTATTGTAATACACAGGCACACTGTAACACTGACATACAGCAGCTCTTGTAATACACAGACACACTGTAACACTGACATACAGTACAGCATCTCTTGTAATACACAGACACACTGTAACACTGACATACAGCAGCTATTGTAATACACAGACACTGTAACACTGATATACAGCAGCTATTGTAATACACAGACACACTGTAACACTGACATACAGCAGCTATTTTAATACACACACACACTGTAATACTGACATACAGTAACGCTCTCTCCCCCATGTGTAGGAGGATATTAATTTGCAGGAAGTAAAATATATATCACTAACTGCAGAGGTCACCATATTGTGAAACTCTTCCACAAGCAACAGAGACCATTCTTGTTGCTTCTGAATAACTCACCGATGATGAATAAGGATAAGAAGCAGATGACTGAGAGGATCTTGAATCACACCCTGGAAATTATCTACCTGCTGACTGGAGAGGTGAGGGCTGCTGGAGAAAGGGATAATGACACCACTCTTATCTCCTTCACTACAACAGGGGCCTGCAGAGCATTAATATGGGAGGTACTTGAGAAGCAATATCCAGGGACACATGTAATTAGAGAAAGCAAGAACCCAAGGGCAGACAATATGTTTGGGTATATGGAGAGCCCACGACCACATAAGGACACAATTGGGCAGCAGGAGAATACAGGGTAAGATAGGGTTAGAGAAGGATGTAGTTTGGTAGAGGGGACTGTCCCAGTGATAGAAACTACTTGGATCCAGAAAGAGACATGTGTGTGCAGAGGGAGGAGTTTGGCCCCCTAAATATAT
The DNA here is from genome assembly GCF_040206685.1 of Ascaphus truei. Classification (NCBI taxonomy): domain Eukaryota; kingdom Metazoa; phylum Chordata; class Amphibia; order Anura; family Ascaphidae; genus Ascaphus; species Ascaphus truei. The sequence goes on from NC_134495.1 coordinate 38,758,788, forward strand.
TATAAAATGAATGGTTTGTGTCTGTGCTACATTATTTTGTAATATCCACAGTGCCGGAAGTCCTGTAATGTTTACATACACTTTGTAATGTAATATATGTACAATCCATGATCTTTGTGCTCATATACTGTAGGCACAGTGGAGTTAGTGAGTTTGGTGCAGACATGTCAGTGATACAATAGGTATTCACCGTAAATGACATTGCTTCATCTTCTACGTGGTAGGTAGCAATGCGTTGTAGAAGCCAGTGGCAGGATGTTCAATACGCCCTTTAGTGTTTCCACGCTTCGTAATTGTTGTCCCGCCATTTGGGTTCTTGGCTAATTTTCCAGTACTGTCGCCACGGGAACCAACACTCCCCCTTTTTCATCCGGGCATGTGACCGGCATTGGCTTGGTTAGTGATTCAATAGACAGAATTGGTGGGGAGGGCATTGAATAGATTGAGTATAGAGCTGTTAACAAGAGACATGTCCCTCTTACTGCAAAGCAACCAATCTGCAGGAACATGAGACATATCAACTGTTGTCTCTTGCTCTGCACAGTGATATTTAATACTGTCTCTATATGTAGGATTATATTGTTGTGAAGAAGCACGGTGAGCATGTCACAGACAGCAGCAGTCCCTGTGTGCCAGAAATATTCTGCAAGACCCAGGCACCCATCATGGAGAATCCAACTAACTCCCTGATACAGGAGAGAAACGATGACAAGAAGCTGGTGTCTAAGAAGATCCTGGAACACGTCAACATCATCACTCACCTGCTGACTGGAGAGGTGAGGGCTGCTGGGCAGCGTTAGATTTTACCACCTTTCTGTCTTCATTCAGCCTTTTCTTGAGCAAACTGTTCTATATATCTGTATTTTCCTCTCTGCTTTGCTCACCTGACTTTCCATAAGGAAAAGATTCTTACAGGACCAATTATTATGTCTGGATACTGAGTGGGGGATTCTCTGTGTTTCAGGTACCTATAAAGTGTGAAGATGTTGCTGTGTATTTCTCCATGGAGGAGTGGGAGTATTTAGAAGGACACAAGGAGCGTTACAAGGACGTGATGATGGAGAATCAGCAGAACCTCAGCTCACTGGGTAAGAGGAGGTCTTCTGTTATTCTAATAGAGATGTCAGTCATGTTTGGATCCAGCAAATAGGAGCTCAAGTTACACTTTGTGTTTTTGTTGTGAGGTTTATGTCAGGAACAAGAAACAAGTTACAGAGCCGGGCAAACAGAGGCTCATCTCTGTTACTCAGGACGGGATATTTTAGAGCAGAGGTTCCCAACCTTTTTTCTCTCAAGGCTCCGTATTCATAATGCTCGGTTACCGAAGCCTTTACAATAGTGCGAACAGGACACACACACACACACACGTGTCACAGAAAAAAGACAGACACAGCAGAGCACAGATACACATAGTAAAGAGACACACACAGTACAGATACAAATACACACACGAAAAGATCAGATACACACAGGACAGACAGATACGCATAGAAAAGAAAGACGCACACAGAACTAATACACACACACCACAGGAGAATAGATATACATAAGACAGGAAACTAGATACACACTGGACACATATACAATATACTGTAGGAGGAAAGATACACACAGGAACACACACTCAATAACAGATGCATACACAGTGGAGAACAGATACACATAAGACACACATAAGACACACATGTTATATGCAACTGAAACAATCTTAGGTAATATCCCATATCTGAATCCTGTCTGCTTCAACTCTTAATTGAATTAAGTGTTGCCACCTAGGCAGGGAACACCCTGTGTAGAAAACCATCTGTTTGAATGTGCCTCAGATGTGCTAATTAAGCAGACAGAACCAAACTGTCAGGTGACTTTTTTAGGCCCATATAAACCCAGATAGAACAGCCTAATGCTGCCTGCAGCCCATGTCCAAGTGGCCCATTATAAGTGGCAGTACTACTGTACAACTGAAGTTTAAAAGGAAGTTCAAAAGAAGTGGACACCCCCAACTGGCCCTGATTCCTGCAGTTGAACTACGCTGGAAAGGAGGATATCATCAATACCAGACTGCATCATTACTGCTGTGATGCTGCCTTTACCATTTATATTTGCTGTGACTTCACTTCTTGTCAAATTATGCACTTCATTTTACCAGCCTCATTATGTCTCTAACTCTATTCATATATCTCCATCTCTCCTTCCTTCACCACTTCTCTGTTCACATGAACTCCTTTCTTACCTGCGCCTTCTGACACCACATAGCTATATCCCCAGGAATAAAGCACATCCCTACAAATCATCCTCACACATTCTCGTTCTATCCATGCTTCTCCTTGCTTCTGGGGATATCTCTCACAATCCTGGTCCCTGCCTTATTCCTACATGCGCTCGTCCTCGCCTGCCAATTGCAACCTCTACTCCTTCTGGTGTCAACCCCTCCAACCTCATACCCATCCCCTGCCACCCTCCCTCCTCTCTCCCTTTCTCCTGTGCCCTTTGGAATGCTTGCTCCCTTTCTAACAAGTTCCTCTCTGTACATGACTTTTTTCTCTCTCACTCTCTGCTCCTATTTGCTATAACTGAGACCTGGCTCACTCAGTCTGACTCTGCTCTGGAAGCTGCCCTCTCCTATGGTGGCCTTTTCTTCTCCCACACTCTGCGCCCTGACGGCAGGGGTGGAGGTGTGGGGCTACTGCTCTCCTCTCTCTGCCGTTACCGAACCCTTCCTATTCCTCCATCTCTTGCTTTTCCCTCCTTTGAGCTTCACACTGTCCAGATTTTCTCTCCTCTCCCTGTCCATGTGGCGGTCATCTATCGCCCACATACCTCTATTCATCCCCCTTCTGTCTTTCTCACTTTGTATCCTGGCTCTCTTTCTTTCTCTCCTCAGACTCCCCTGTTCTTCTCCTTGGGGATTTCAATTGCCACATTAATGACCCCTCTCTCCCTTGGGCTTCCCGCTTTCTTTCTCTAACCTCTTCTTTTGACCTTCAACAGTGGACTGCAGCCAGCACCCACAAGGATGGCCACTACTTAGACCTGGTTTTCACTAAAAACTTCTCTCTCTCCGATTTCTCCATTTCCCCTTTTCCTCTCTCTGACCATCACCTCATCTCATTCTCTCTATCTCGCTTCTCCCCCCTCCATCTACCCCCCGGTTCTGCAGAAACCTGCGCTCTATTCACTTACCTGACTTTGAGTCCACTTTACGCTCCTCCCTCTCCTCTCTCAGCTCTGCTACAGACCCTGACAACCTGGTCAGGAACTACAACTCTGCCTTGTCCTCCTCTCTTGATCTACATGCCCCGCTTTCTCTCTGCCGCCCTCGCCCTTCTAACCCTAGACCCTGGCTAAATTCCCACACGCGCATGCTGCGTTCCTCCACTCATTCCTCTGAACGCCTCCGGAGGAAATCTCATACTCTCGCAGACTTCCTTCACTACAAATTTATGCTATCCTGTTTCAACTCTGCCTTCTCGCAAGCTAAACAAGCCTACCTGTCTTTCTAACTATCGACCTGTCTCCCTCCTACCTTTTGCCTCTAAACTCCTTGAACGTCTTGTATTCTCTCGCTTGTTCCATTTTCTCAACACCTATTCTCTCCTAGACCCTCTACAATCTGGCTTCCGCACTGCTCACTCCACGGAAACAGCCCTCACTAAAATAACTGACGACCTCCATGCTGCCAAAGACAGAGGTCATTACACTCTGCTCATATTACTCGACCTCTCTGCAGCATTTGACACCGTGGACCACCCTCTTCTCCTTCACATTCTCCATACTCTTGGTATTTGGAACAAAGCTCTATCCTGGATCTCATCCTACCTCTCCCATCGTACTTTCAGTGACTCTTCTGCTAACACCTCCTCCTCCTCTATTGATCTCTCTGTGGGGGTACCCCAGGGCTCTGTCCTGGGACCTCTTCTCTTTTCTCTGTACACACTCTCTCTAGGTGACCTAATAACATCTTTTGGGTTTAATTATCACCTCTATGCTGACGACACACAAGTATACTTTTCAACACCCGACCTTACACCTGCTGTATAAACCAAAGTTTCTGAATGTCTCTATGCTATATCATCCTGGATGGCCCTCTGCCGCCTTAAACTTAACATGGCTAAAACAGAGCTCCTCATACTTCCTCCCAAACCTGGCCCTACTACCGCCTTCCACATTACTGATGAAACTATGATCATTCACCCAGTAGCCCAAGCACGCTGCCTAGGGGTCACACAACTCCTCTCACATTCGCCCCTCACATTCGAAACATTTCTAAAACCTGTCACTTTTTCCTCCGTAATATAACAAAGATACGCCCTTTCCTCTGTTGCTCGACTGCTAAAACTCTGACTCAGGCCCTCATTCTCTCCCGTCTTGATTACTGTAACCTCCTGCTGTCCGGCCTTCCTGCCTCTCACCTGTCTCCCCTACAATCTATCCTAAACGCTGCTGCCAGAATCACTCTACTCTTTCCTAGATCTGTCTCAGCATCTCCCCTCATGAAATCCCTCTCCTGGCTTCCGATCAAATCCCGCATCTCACACTCAATTCTTCTCCTCACTTTTAAAGCTTTACACTCTTCTGCCCCTCCTAACATCTCAGCCCTCATTTCTCGTTATGCACCATCCAGACTCTTGCGTTCTTCTCAAGGATGTCTTCTTTCTACCCCCTTTGTATCTAAAGCCCTCTCCCGCCTTAAACCCTTTTCACTGACTGCCCCACACCTCTGGAATGCCCTTCCCCTCAGTACCCGACTAGCACCCTCTCTATCCACCTTTAAGACCCACCTTAAGACACACTTTCTTAAAGAAGCATATGAATAGCACTGTGGATATCCTGAACACATGATACATAAAGCTTGGCCCATTGCAGACGCACTTACCTGAACTCCCTCCTACTGTCTCTGTACGTTCTACCTACCAATTAGACTGCAAGCTCCTCGGGGCAGGGACTCCTCTTCCGTAATGTTACTTTTATGACTAAAGCACTTATTCCCATGCTCTGCTATTTATTTGATTACCACATGTATTACTACTGTGAAGCGCTATGTACATTAATGGCGCTATATAAATAAAGACATACAATATATACATACAGTACAACACAGGTCCGATACACCAAACAGAAATACACACTACTGGAGAACAAATACATACAAGAGAACAGGTACACACAGAATAGATACACAACATAGAAGAACAGACACAAAGGACAGAAAGACGCACACATTACATACACACATAAGAACAGATACCCCAACAGGACCGACACACACGCGCACAACGGAGGATATACACAGTGGAGAACAAATTCACATAGACACACAGGCCTAGACCACAGGTCAGATACACACATTCGAACAGATACATCCATGACACACACTTGCACGCACACACAAAAAAAATATATACATACACAAACACACATGCAAGAACAGATATAGACAGATACACACAGGACAGAAACACACACTTGGAAGAACAGATACACGTAGGACACACACACACACACACACACACACACACACATACACAGTAGAACAGATACACACAGATAGATACACAGGAGATAACGTGGCAACATTTTCCGTAGCGCTGTACAATAAGGTTGGTGGATGAAAACTATAAAATAACAAACATATAAACATACGTTGTTACAGTTTGTAAGCTCCTTGGGGCAGGGTCCTCCTTACAATCTATAAGGGGCGGTGCTGACGAAGCCCAGGTATTTGAAGTTGTGTCTTTCTCTTCCTCATGATGTCCAGGGCTGCAGACAGGTTTCCTGGGGCCCAGGACTAGAGTTACGACTAGTAACTCGTCGGTAGTCTTGCGAGCCCCTCCCATTTCACACCTCGCGAGCCGCCTCTATTTTGCTCCCTCTTCCCATGTTTTTTTCTCCCCTCTCCCTCTAGAAATTACCCCACTCTCACTCAATCCCTGCCCCCTCCTCACATGTATTTCTCACTCTCTCCCGTCAATTACCCCACTCTCTCATTCCCCCCCTCATACAATCCCCCCCACAACATACATATCAAAATATCCCACACCTCTAAATACTTACAAAAAAATCCTCACCCTGCAAATATATACAACCCCCCCAAATACATATTTAAAAAATACATATAAACCCCCCAAAAATCCATATTAAACCCCAAATCATATAAAAAAAATGAATCCATATTACAAAAAAACCAATACATTTAAACACCCCCATGCATATAAAGAACATACATATAAAACCCCAATGCATATAACCCCCTGCCACACATAGAAAAAAAACAATACATATAACCCCCCAATACATATAAACCCCCCCAATACATATAATCCCCCAATACAGGTTGGGTCTGCCTCCTGATTGGCTGCTGCTTGGTAATGCAGTCATTCAGAATGGAGGAAACACCCTAGCCCCTTAACAGTTGCGTTGCTCTCTCCCTGCTCCACATCCTTTTCATCCTCCCACAGCTCCTGGAGTTGTTCCACATACCTAACACGGTGCATAACCTGTCTCTCTAACCTCGTCTTTTGGCCTTCATCAATGGACTGCACCCAGCACCCACAAGGACCTGGTCTTCACTAAAAACATTTCTCTCTCTGATTTCTCAATTTCCCCCTTTCCTCTCTCTAATCATCACTTCATTTCATGTTCTCTCTCTCGCTTCTCCCCTTCTCCGCTCCTCCCTCTCCTCTTTCAGTTCTGCTACAGACCCTGACAGCCTTGTCAGGAACTACAACACTGCCTTATCCTCCTCTCTTGTTCTACATGCTCCGCTTTCTCTCTGCCGTCCACGCCTTTCTAACCCCAGACCCTGGCTAAATTCCAACACATGCATGCTGCGCTCCTCCACTGGTTCCTCTGAACGCCTCTGGAGGAAATCTCACACTCTTGCAGACTTCCTTCACTACAAATTTATGCTATCCTGTTTCAACTCTGCCCTCTCTCAGGCAAAATAAACCTACTTTTCTTCACTAATCAACACGCAAAAGTCTAACCCACGCCAACTACTCTCTGTCTTTGACTCTACTCAGACCACCCTCAGCTGCCTCTTCTTTCTTCCTCCATCTCACCTCAAGACTTTGCTGACTATTTTAAGGAAAAGGTGGAATCCATACGTCTGAACATCCCCTCTGTTTCCTCCTCCCATCCTACACCGCTTCCTAACTCTCCTCCTCCTTCCTTGACTCTCTTTCTGCTGTCACAGAGGATGATGTGTCATTGCTGATCTCCTCTTCTCCCTCTACCACTTGCCCTCTTGACCCCATTCCCTCCCATGTTCTAAAACCTCTTGCTCTTACTATAATCCCTACACTCACACACATTTTTAACTCCTCCCTCTACTCTGGTACCTTTCCCTCCTCTTTTAAGACCCACCTTAAAACACACTTGCTTAAAGAAGCATACTGTCTGTATAAGTACAGCTGAACCCCGTTATAACAAGGTACGCGGGGTCCACAGTCTACAGACCACGTTATAACCGGGATCGCGGAAGGGACTTACCCGGAGGTGCAGGGGATCTGACCCCACGGGTCAGCCATGCGGGGGTGCTGTGCAAACTCCTCCTGTATCCTTGGCTGCTAACCCCTTCTCTGCCCGAGGGGCCATTAGTGCATTGCAGAGTGGGGGAGGGGGATATGCTGTGTAAACGCCTCCTGTATCCTTGGCTGCTAACCCCTTCTCTGCCAATATTAGTGAGGTCAGCAGCTGCTGGATAACTTAACTCTTACACTGCCCTGATTATTGGGCAGAGTCAATTGCTACCTTGTTATCCTAACGACCTTTCTTGTAAGGTGTAGGTGGATGAACTGTATAGTTAAAGCACTTTTCCCCACACTTCCAACTACAGTATCACCAGCTTTCCTACTTGGTGAGGGGCTGCAAAGACAGCAGTCTGTAAGGTTTCCCCAAGGTCCTAAAACCCGACTGCGTCAGCCTAAAGCTGTATTCCCACTT
>NC_134495.1:39071728-39249228 GCF_040206685.1 Ascaphus truei
CTACACCTGCCTCCCCCTCTCCATCCTCAACCATGGGGGTCAGCCCTAGCCCATCCCCTACTTCTGGTGACGCAAAACCTGACTCCGCCTCAGGTGCAACACTCGAAGGCGGTACAGCCGGAGGGGGATCTTGGCTGGCTCCAAAGATAGGTGCACTCGGCAAGGCAAATTCACCGAAGCACAATTCTCCTGGGGATGCTCTCCAACCGGGAGGGGCGTTGAGAGGCACCCCAATGTCTATATCTATGGGCAAGGCCTCATGCTGCTGAGCATTTTGGCCTTCCACCCCAGAGACGCCGGGTACCTTCAGTTGTATTCCCTCCAGAAATTCGAGGGGGGGGGGCTGTACGTGTGTGGGATCTGGTTTACACTGGCTACTCGTAACCAGTGGTCTGGACAGGACCACCTTGTATGGAACTGATGTTACGTCCCGCTTCAGAGACTTCAGAGGGTAAACGTAATACGGTTCACCCTCCTCTACCTCCTCAATCACCCTCTTATTTGTTTTAAATTTGCTCTTTCTGGGGATTGATTCCCCAGGAGAGAGTGCCGCTACCTCCATAACAGGAGCTTCCTCCTGCTCCCCCACACTCTGTACGGTGCTGAAATTGGGGGTAAGGTGTTCTTGGGGGGGGACAGCGACAACAGAGGGTGACTGTTGTGGGGTGACTTTTCCTTTCTCCCTCTTTGTAGGGGGGAGAGGTTCAGATGTCACTGTTTGAGTTGAGGCAGTGACATCTTCTGTGATCCCAGGGGGGACCTGGGCCCTTGAGGTCTTTTCCTTCTCCCTCTGTTCTTTGGGGAGAGGTTCAGATGTCACTGTTTGAGATGGGCCAGTGACATCTTCTGTGGTCCCAGGGGGGGCCTGGGCCCTCAAGGGCTTTCCTTTCTCTCTCTTTCCTTGGGGGAGAGGTGTAGATGTCACCGCCCGAGATGGGCCAGCGACATCTTCTGTGGTCCCAGGGGGGGCCTGGGCCCTCAAGGGCTTTCCTTTCTCCCTCTGTTCTTTGGGGAGAGGTGCAGATGTCACCGCCCGAGATGGGGCAGCGACATCTGCTGTGGTCCCAGGGGGGGGGCTGGGCCCCCAAAGGCTCCACCGCGGTGGGCGCAGTGGCACAAGATATTTCCCCCTGGGGGGAGACAGTGATAACAGAGGGTGGTCGCTCCAGGGTGACCCCCTCTCCTTCTCTCCGCTCTCCAGGGAGAGGTACAGAAGTCACTGTTCCAGATGGGACAGCAACATCTCTTGTGGTCCCAGGAGGGACCTGGGCCCCTGAGGGCCCCGCTGTGGTGGGCACAGCGGTACGGGGTGTCTTGGCAGAGGGAGGGGTGGGTGTAGGAGTTGGGATAGGTCCTCTGTTCCCTTTGGGGCAACTCCTACGAGTGTGCCCCAGCTCCTTGCACAGATAACATCTAATTCCCTCCGTGCCATAGAACACTGTGTACATTATGCCCTCATAGGGCACCCTAAAAGAACCCTCCACAGATTCTGTGCTCCCCGGCAGCTGCACTTGTACTTGCCGCCTAAATGAGAGCACGTGCCTCAGCGCTCTATCCCTGCAGCCCAGCGGAATTTTTGTTATGGGAGACTTAATGTCTCCCAGGACTTGCAGGTGCAGCCGCATGAGGCTATCTGGGATGAAGGGGGGCACATTGGAGAGAATAATCCTAGTGCCTAACCCCTCCATGGGCTCTACGGGGATGTAGGTCCCCCCTACACTGATGCCTTTCTGCACCAGGGTGTGCGTGGCAGCCATCGTACGGAGAAAGAAAACGCCCCTCCCGTACATCTTGCTGGCCGCCACCACAGCAGAGGGACCCACAACGTCTGCCACAGCCCTAACATAAATCTCCATGCTAAGGCCAGGTGACATTGGGCACCTCACCCCAAGCTTCCTGCTCAGACAGGGTGTGGCCCCAGCATTGTTATTGCCGGGGCCGACGCCTGCAGCTGCCACCTGCACCCAAGTTGAACCTGGGACTGCAGGGGTTAAACTGACAAGAGGAGCTGGGGGAGGTGTGGCCAGGGCACTGGAAGTACCAGGCCTTGGGCTATGGTTGTTACTCCTAGGGGCCCCAGTTTTAGGAGTCCGATGTCCAGGTGTGGCCCCTGTTGCTGCACTAGTCCTGTTCCCCCCAGGCATGATGAAATAAGCCTCTAAGTAAGGGGAGGAAATAGTGCTTAGGGAGAGAGATGCAGGGAGGTAACTGTTTCTTTAAGAACCAATCTCTATCTCTCTGCACAGGGAGGGAATGAAAACCAGCTTTTAAAACCTGCTGTAATCTTCTCTTTCTCCCCTAATTATTTAACTCTCTCTCTCTTTCAAGAAACCACACACAAAAATGAAGGTCTTAAAGTAAGACACAGAGCTCTCAATTGCAAATGAAAAAGAAAGAAATCAGGCTTAAATTAAAGTGAAAAACTGGAAGTAAAAAACAACCAGAGGTGGGGGAGGGGAGAGGGGTTGAGACTGCAATTTCTGCCAGCCAAAGTGCAACTTTGCTGGGTTGAAATACAGCAGCCTCTGGGTGAAAACAAAAACGGTTTTTAAACCTGAAAAAAACACCCAAACCCTCTACAAAAACCACTGTATACTCACAGTATACTCCCCCACAGATCCACACCAAAGTATACCAAAAAGAAAGAATACAACCTGATTCTTCAGCAATTGCCTGGGAGCTCTGAGTGGAAGAGAAGCAGGCTCCAGCACAGCTACACACAGGAAAACAGGGACTATGCAGAACCCTTCCTTTTACCTCTGTATGAGGGGGATCTATTTTGATCTGGTTTGAAACTGATTGGCCGGCGAAGCCGGCCAATTCAGTTGAACAGCAATTCTACTTGTTACCAAGTAGAACAAAGATAAACCAGTCAAACAAAAATGAAATGAACCCAACAAGTGCACTGATGAAGTGCACTTAAAACAGAAGGGTTAAATCTGAAGAACCCTGATTGGTGGATACCGAGCAAAGCACCCCGCCTAACGCCCACTGGGAGGCAAACTCTGAAACCGTCCCAGTAGACTCGGCGTACGAGTACTCTGCCCGAATACGGGAGTGCACCAGCGCCCGGAACATGACCACGATGTTTGTCGGGACCCCCCCCTCCAAACACTGCTTCCTGGTTTTCCAAATGGCTACCTTAGCCAATGCCAGGAGCAGGTTGACCAGGAGATCCCTAGGCTTATTGTCCCGGGACACTGGGCACCCAAAAATAAAAAGATGAGGTGAGAAGTGCAACCAGAACAGCAGGAGCAAGCTCCTCAAGAAGGAAAAGAGGGGTTGCAGTCTGGCACAACTCGAATAAATGTGATATACGGACTCCCGCTCGCCACAGAAGGGACAGGTGGCGGGGGAGTCTGTGAAGTGTGCCAAATACTCTCCTGTGCTCCGTGCTCCGTGGAGGACTCTCCAACTCAAATCCCCGGCGGGACGGGGAACCAAAGATGAATAGAGTTCCCTCCACCGGGGTCTCTCATCCTCGTTCGCTGGGAATACCCGCCTCCAGATGGTGTCTGGGCGGGTGACAAGGGCGAGGTAATGCACTATATGGAGCACCAGAGAATACAGGACTTTCCTCGGCATGCCGCGGAAACATGCCGGGGACATTTCCCCCAACTTGCTGAGGTTGGGGGAGAGAAGAGCCCGAGGGGGTTGCCGTGACCTTGGTTCTACGCAAAGATTCGGAGAGCCGAAGTTGATAGGATGACAAGGCTTTCCGGTCTGCAATACCCCCTCAATGAAGGTGCGGGAGTCGGGGTGTATGGCATCTTTAATCTCCTGGATCAAACGACGAGGGACGCGGGCAGAACGCAGATCCATACGGGGCGCGAGCACCTCTGCCCCTACCCAATCCCGCCGCTCATAGTCCAGGAGATCCCCGACTCTGGTCACCTGCGCCAGGATTAGCCGGCGGCAAATAGAGGGTGAATCCAACATCCGAGCCCCCACTGCCGGATTATACAGCAGGGGCTCGGCGAGGAAATCAATCCCCACCGCCTGTTTCTTCCTGGTCGCGGAGACCAGTTTCCAGGCCTTCAGTAAGTCCCGGTAGTATGCCGGCAGCTCCGAGAGGTTTCTACCTAAACCCTCGGGCCTGATGAAAAAGAGTTGCCGGTCATACCTCATATTGCGCAGCTGGCGAAAGAAAAAGGTTGCCAGCTGGCACCACTGCGGAGACGGATCTGCGAATAGGTATCTCTGCAGGTATTGGAGGCGGAAAGTGTGTAACTGGGAGCGGACACACACCACTCCCTGTCCACCCTCCTCCAAAGGGAGACACGCAACTCCCACAGAGACCCAATGCTTCCCCATCCAGAGAAAATCCATCAACTTCCTCTGGATCTTGTTAATAAATTCGGGGGTCGGACCCATGGCTATCAGCCGGTGCCAAAGCTGACTAGCCACTAGCTGATTAATCACCAGGGTTCTTCCCCTAAGGGAAAGCATTCTCGACAGATACACTGGCGACACACTTTATTCGAGCTCGCCTAGTCCCATGAATTCGGGTATACCCGGGTGTATTGAGGTTTGTGACTGTTTTCTGCCCGAGTGCATTGAGTTATTTTCCGGCAGGGATTGAATCATTTTATTCCCGCTGGCTGCAATACTGCACAGTATATATATATATATATTCTGCATTACAATTCATGAATTTATGCCATCTGGTAGACACGCGAAGCATTGCAGCCTATTAAATCCTAATCATTATCATTTAACAGATCAGCCGCCCATCAGCCAGGCATGAACCCAGGCTGGGAAGGCAAATGCAACGGGGCTTGTCAGAGGTGAGGAGCGGCGCATTCCAGGTATCTGCCAGGTACATACCGGGTATTTGCTCGAATAAAGTGTGTCGGTGCAGTACACCCATGACCCCAGACGAGCAATGACCCGTTCTTCAAGATCACTGAAGTTTTCTGGGGCAGGGTCCTCCGCAGCAGACAGGTAGACTCCCAGATACTTGAGAGTATCACTCCCCCACGAGATATTACGAAACGTGGGGGGCAAAGAGTCCACCTGTAATGGACCCACCAAGATGCCGGAGCACTTGGACCAGTTGATCCGAGCAGAAGAGGCCGCGGTGTAGACCTCTTGGCACTCCTGTGCCCGCTCTAGATCATCTAGGTCCTGGGCCACGAGGAGCACATCATCGGCATAAGCCGACAGGACTACCCGCATGTCGGGCTCCCGCAGCACCAGCCCGGTAAGCCTCCTCCTCAGTAGGCAGAGGAAGGGCTCAATGGCCAGCGTGTACAGTTGCCCAGACAGGGGGCACCCTTGACGCACTCCCCGACCAAACACAAAAGGTACCGTCAGGGACCAGTTAATCTTCACCAGACACACTGCAGAAGCGTACAGCATCTGGAGAAAGCCCACAAATTGTGGGCCGAAGCCAAACGCCCGCAGGGTCTGCATAAGGTAACAGTGATCCACTCTGTCAAACGCCTTCTCCTGATATAGGGACAGGAAGGCGAGTGATAGACCAGTCCTCTGTGCGTAGTGCATCAGGTCCCGGACCAGAAAAATGTTGTCATGAATGCTCCGGCCCGGAACAGTATAGGACTGGTCGGGGTGAATCACCTCTGCCAGCACGGACTTGAGCCTCAGCGAAAGCGCTTTGGCTACGATCTTATAGTCCGTGCTGAGCAGTGAGACCGGTCGCCAATTAGAGATCTGACGGAGATCCCCCTTCTTCGGCAGCAAAGACAGTATTGCCCGCCGACACGAAAGTGGCATCTCACCGATCTCCAGGGCTTCGGCTAGGACCTCGGTGAAATCAGGTCCCAGCATCTCCCAGAAAAACCGGAAGAACTCCACAGTCAGCCCGTCTAGCCCCGGCGCTTTTCCCCGGGACATGAGACTGAGGGCTTCAGAGAGCTCGGCCAGAGTCAAAGGTAACTCAAGCCGCTCCCTTCCATCTTCACCGACCGTGGGAAGCCCCTCCCATAAGACCCTGCATTTATCTGGCTGGATGGACTCCGGAGAGAAAAGATCTACATAGAATCTCCGGGTTCTGTCCCGGATGCTCTCCGGGTCAGTCAGAGGGGTACCGTCCTCTGCCAACAGGCATGTGATATGTCTACGGTTTCCCCTCTTTTTCTCCAGCGCGTAGAAGAGGCGCGACCCGCGATCCATCTCTCGAAGGAAGTTGATGCGGGATCGCACATACGCCCCCCGAGCTCTCCGATCTTCCAAGTCCCGGAGAGCGCACTTCCTCTCCACGTACATACTCTGCAGGTATTGGTCTCCCGCCACAGACAGCCGCTTCTCGAGATCGAGCACCTCCTCCCTGAGGGCCTCGATCTCAGCATCGCGCCGCCCGCTGGCACCTCTGGTGTACTCCTGACATACGAGGCGCAGATGAACCTTGCCCACGTCCCACCACTGCTCTAACGTGGCAAAATCTGACCTGCAACCTCTCCAGGCCATCCAAAAGTCTCGGACTGACGTCGCAAACCCCTTGTCCTCCAACAACGAATTGTTGAAATGCCAATAAGTGGCCGAAGGTGCTGCAGGTAGCAGCGTCAGCGTCATGGACGCACAATTGTGGTCCGAAAACGGCGCCAGCCTAATGGCACTGGACTGGGCTCGCGACAGGCTGTGGCTGGAAATATATAGCCTGTCGATCCGGGACCAGGACATCCGTTCACCCCTAAACACCTTAACATGGGTGAACTCAGTGGATGCCTCAGGATGTTGTTCTCGCCAGACGTCTACCAAGGCGTAGCGGGTGATGACCTCCCGCAAGGCCGACGCAGAACACGGGTGTGGCTCCTGACCATTCCGGTCCTTCCGAGCCTCGAGGGTACAATTAAAATCACCCCCGAGCACCACGTATTCGTCCGCGTCGACTGTCTCCAGGTATTCAGACATTCTGACGAAGAACTGCCTTCTCAGGGGTCCAGTGGCAGGAGCATACACGTTCAGGAAATTAAACGTGTAGTCCTCGTGTCGGACCCTGATATGCAACAGGCGACCTGGAACAACAGCTTTGGCAAGCAGCAGCTCTGGTTGAAAGGACTCAGAGAACAGGGTCACCACCCCACTAGATGTTGAAGTGAGATGGCTGAAGAAGACACTGCCTCGCCACTCCAAATGCCAGCTGGCTTCAGCCTCTGGAGTGGTATGGGTTTCCTGCAGGAAACTCACAGAATACTTCCCCTTCTGCAAAAAGGAGAGTACCTTGAACCTGCGAAACCCATCCTTACAGCCGTTAACATTTAGCGTACCGATGCTTAACGCCATTGGTAATCAGGAGTTTTTTGGTTCCCCACAGGTGCTCAGGGTAGTATACCCTGAGAAGCCTTTACGTGGTCTCGCATCACTTTTTCAAACTTCAGGACACGAATATGGATAGCCCCGGAGATTTTTGCCTTGTGGTTGGCCCTGATGTAAACTCCGAGAGAGTGGAGAATGACTGAGGCATCTTTCCACTTCTCAAGGGCCAACTTCACCTTAAAGTTTTTATGCTTGCAGAGGGTATCTTCTAGGAAAGCATCTAGCTCCTTGGCAGGGATAACAGGGGTCAAAGAGTCCACGACTCCACGGTGCCAGAAGACTCCTCACTGAGCCCCAACTCCCTAAGCTCCTGTTGACTGAAAGGCTCAAGACCCTCACCCTCCCCTGCGGGGGTCTCTCTCAGTCCTACATTGGGTTCCCCCTTCGGTGTTTCCACGAGGGGGTCCACAAAATCCTCCACTTCCAACCCCGGGGTAGGATGTTTAGGGGTATCTGGTGGCGGCATGGCAGAGGCAGCGGTTTCTGGAGTGACCTTGTGAACAAAAAAGGTACCCATTACCCTCCTGGTCTCCTCTATCGCCGTGTAAGTAAACGGAATGTTAGGGGCCTCCGCCTCAATCACGGGAGGGCACTCTTCTGTAGGCACCCCAACAAGAGAGTCTAGCCTGGCAGTCATCTCTGACAAAGACCAAAACTCCCCACTAAGAGGGCTCACGTCAGATAGCCTCCAGTTGAAATCCGAAGTGCTCACTAAAGCATCCCTACCTACACCTGCCTCCCCCTCTCCATCCTCAACCATGGGGGTCAGCCCTAGCCCATCCCCTACTTCTGGTGACGCAAAACCTGACTCCGCCTCAGGTGCGACACTCGAAGGCGGTATAGCCGGAGGGGGATCTTGGCTGGCTCCGAAGATAGGTGCATTCGGCATGGCAAATTCACCGAAGCACAATTCTCCGGGGGATGTTCTCCAACCGGGAGGGGCGTTGAGAGGCACCCCAACGTCTATATCTATGGGCAAGGCCTCATGCTGCTGAGCATTTTGGCCTTCCACCCCAGAGACGCCGGGTACCTTCAGTTGTATTCCCTCCAGAAATTCGAGGGGGGGGGGCTGTACGTGTGTGGGATCCGGTTTACACTGGCTAATCGTAACCAGTGGGCCAGACAGGACCACCTTGTGCAGAACTGATGTTACGTTCCGCTTCAGAGACTTCAGAGGGTAAACGTAATACGGTTCACCCTCCTCTACCTCCTCAATCACCCTCTTATTTGTTTTAAATTTGCTCTTTCTGGGGATTGATTCCCCAGGAGAGAGTGCCGCTACCTCCATAACAGGAGCTTCCTCCTGCTCCCCCACACTCTGTACGGTGCTTAAATTGGGGGTAAAGTGTTCTTGGGGGGGGACAGCGACAACAGAGGGTGACTGTTGTGGGGTGACTTTTCCTTTCTCCCTCTTTGTAGGGGGGAGAGGTTCAGATGTCACTGTTTGAGATGAGCCAGTGACATCTTCTGTGGTCCCAGGGGGGGCCTGGGCCCTCAAGGGCTTTCCTTTCTCCCTCTTTCTTTGGGGGAGAGGTGCAGATGTCACCGCCCGAGATGGGGCAGCAACATCTGCTGTGGTCCCAGGGGGGGGCTGGGCCCCCAAGGGCTCCACCGCGGTGGGCGCAGTGGCACAAGGTATTTCCCCCTGGGGGGAGACAGTGATAACAGAGGGTGGTCGCTCCAGGGTGACCCCCTCTCCTTCTCTCCGCTCTCCAGGGAGAGGTACAGAAGTCACTGTTCCAGATGGGACAGCAACATCTCTTGTGGTCCCAGGAGGGACCTGGCCCCTGAGGGCCCCGCTGTGGTGGGCACAGCGGTACGGGGTGTCTTGGCAGAGGGAGGGGTGGGTGTAGGAGTTGGAATAGGTCCTCTGTTCCCTTTGGGGCAACTCCTACGAGTGTGCCCCAGCTCCTTGCACAGATAACATCTAATTCCCTCCGTGCCATAGAACACTGTGTACATTATGCCCTCATAGGGCACCCTAAAAGAACCCTCCACAGATTCTGTTCTCCCCGGCAGCTGCACTTGTACTTGCCGCCTAAATGAGAGCACGTGCCTCAGCGCTCTATCCCTGCAGCCCAGCGGAATTTTTGTTATGGGAGACTTAATGTCTCCCAGGACTTGCAGGTGCAGCCGCATGAGGCTATCTGGGATGAAGGGGGGCACATTGGAGAGAATAATCCTAGTGCCTAACCCCTCCATGGGCTCTACGGGGATGTAGGTCCCCCTTACACTGATGCCTTTCTGCACCAGGGTGTGCGTGGCAGCCAGCGTACGGAGAAAGAAAACGCCCCTCCCGTACATCTTGCTGGCCGCCACCACAGCAGAGGGACCCACAACGTCTGCCACAGCCCTAACATAAATCTCCATGCTAAGGCCAGGTGACATTGGGCACCTCACCCCAAGCTTCCTGCTCAGACAGGGTGTGGCCCCAGCATTGTTATTGCCGGGGCCGACGCCTGCAGCTGCCACCTGCACCCAAGTTGAACCTGGGACTGCAGGGGTTAAACTGACAAGAGGAGCTGGGGGAGGTGTGGCCAGGGCACAGGAAGTACCAGGCCTTGGGCTATGGTTGTTACTCCTAGGGGCCCCAGTTTTAGGAGTCCGATGTCCAGGTGTGGCCCCTGTTGCTGCACTAGTCCTGTTTCCCCCAGGCATGATGAAATAAGCCTCTAAGTAAGGGGAGGAAATAGTGCTTAGGGAGAGAGATGCAGGGAGGTAACTGTTTCTTTTAAGAACCAATTAACTATCTCTCTGCACAGGGAGGGAAAAGAAAACAGCTTTTAAAACCTGCTGTAATCTTCTCTTTCTCCCCTAATTATTTAACTCTCTCTCTCTTTCAAGAAACCACACACAAAAATGAAGGTCTTAAAGTAAGACACAGAGCTCTCAATTGCAAATGAAAAAGAAAGAAATCAGGCTTAAATTAAAGTGAAAAACTGGAAGTAAACAACAACCAGAGGTGGGGGGAGGGGAGAGGGGTTGAGACTGCAATTTCAGCCAGCCAAAGTGCAACTTTGCTGGGTTGAAATACAGCAGCCTCTGGGTGAAAACAAAAACGGTTTTTAAACCTGAAAAAACCACCCAAACCCTCTACAAAAACCACTGTATACTCACAGTATACTCCCCCACAGATCCACACCAAAGTATACCAAGAAGAAAGAATACAACCTGATTCTTCAACAATTGCCTGGGAGCTCTGAGTGGAAAAGAAGCAGGCTCCAGCACAGCTACACACAGGAAAACAGGGACTATGCAGAACCCTTCCTTTTACCTCTGTATGAGGGGGATCTATTTTGATCTGGTTTGAAACTGAGGCCAATTCAGTTGAACAGCAATTCTACTTGTTACCAAGTAGAACAAAGATAAACCAGTCAAACAAAAATGAAATGAACCCAACAAGTGCACTGATGAAGTGCACTTAAAACAGAAGGGTTAAATCTGATCTATTTTGATCTGGTTTGAAACTGATTGGCCGGCGAAGCCGGCCAATTCAGTTGAACAGCAATTCTACTTGTTACCAAGTAGAACAAAGATAAACCAGTCAAACAAAAATGAAATGAACCCAACAAGTGCACTGATGAAGTGCACTTAAAACAGAAGGGTTAAATCTGAAGAACCCTGATTGGTGGATACCGAGCAAAGCACCCCGCCTAACGCCCACTGGGAGGCAAACTCTGAAACCGTCCCAGTAGACTCGGCGTACGAGTACTCTGCCCGAATACGGGAGTGCACCAGCGCCCGGAACATGACCACGATGTTTGTCGGGACCCCCCCCTCCAAACACTGCTTCCTGGTTTTCCAAATGGCTACCTTAGCCAATGCCAGGAGCAGGTTGACCAGGAGATCCCTAGGCTTATTGTCCCGGGACACTGGGCACCCAAAAATAAAAAGATGAGGTGAGAAGTGCAACCAGAACAGCAGGAGCAAGCTCCTCAAGAAGGAAAAGAGGGGTTGCAGTCTGGCACAACTCGAATAAATGTGATATACGGACTCCCGCTCGCCACAGAAGGGACAGGTGGCGGGGGAGTCCGTGAAGTGTGCCAAATACTCTCCTGTGCTCCGTGCTCCGTGGAGGACTCTCCAACTCAAATCCCCGGCGGGACGGGGAACCAAAGATGAATAGAGTTCCCTCCACCGGGGTCTCTCATCCTCGTTCGCTGGGAATACCCGCCTCCAGATGGTGTCTGGGCGGGTGACAAGGGCGAGGTAATGCACTATATGGAGCACCAGAGAATACAGGACTTTCCTCGGCATGCCGCGGAAACATGCCGGGGACATTTCCCCCAACTTGCTGAGGTTGGGGGAGAGAAGAGCCCGAGGGGGTTGCCGTGACCTTGGTTCTACGCAAAGATTCGGAGAGCCGAAGTTGATAGGATGACAAGGCTTTCCGGTCTGCAATACCCCCTCAATGAAGGTGCGGGAGTCGGGGTGTATGGCATCTTTAATCTCCTGGATGAAACGACGAGGGACGCGGGCAGAACGCAGATCCATACGGGGCGCGAGCACCTCTGCCCCTACCCAATCCCGCCGCTCATAGTCCAGGAGATCCCCGACTCTGGTCACCTGCGCCAGGATTAGCCGGCGGCAAATAGAGGGTGAATCCAACATCCGAGCCCCCACTGCCGGATTATACAGCAGGGGCTCGGCGAGGAAATCAATCCCCACCGCCTGTTTCTTCCTGGTCGCGGAGACCAGTTTCCAGGCCTTCAGTAAGTCCCGGTAGTATGCCGGCAGCTCCGAGAGGTTTCTACCTAAACCCTCGGGCCTGATGAAAAAGAGTTGCCGGTCATTCCTCATATTGCGCAGCTGGCGAAAGAAAAAGGTTGCCAGCTGGCACCACTGCGGAGACGGATCTGCGAATAGGTATCTCTGCAGGTATTGGAGGCAGAAAGTGTGTAACTGGGAGCGGACACACACCACTCCCTGTCCACCCTCCTCCAAAGGGAGACACGCAACTCCCACAGAGACCCAATGCTTCCCCATCCAGAGAAAATCCATCAACTTCCTCTGGATCTTGTTGATAAATTCGGGGGTCGGACCCATGGCTATCAGCCGGTGCCAAAGCTGACTGGCCACTAGCTGATTAATCACCAGGGTTCTTCCCCTAAAGGAAAGCATTCTCGACAGATACACCCATGACCCCAGACGAGCAATGACCCGTTCTTCAAGATCACTGAAGTTTTCTGGGGCAGGGTCCTCCGCAGCAGACAGGTAGACTCCCAGATACTTGAGAGTATCGCTCCCCCACGAGATATTACGAAACGTGGGGGGCAAAGAGTCCACCTTTAAGGGACCCACCAAGATGCCGGAGCACTTGGACCAGTTGATCCGAGCAGAAGAGGCCGCGGTGTAGACCTCTTGATACTCCTGTGCCCGCTCTAGATCATCTAGGTCCTGGGCCACGAGGAGCACATCATCGGCATAAGCCGACAGGACTACCCGCATGTCGGGCTCCCGCAGCACCAGCCCGGTAAGCCTCTTCCTCAGTAGGCAGAGGAAGGGCTCAATGGCCAGCGCGTACAGTTGCCCAGACAGGGGGCACCCTTGACGCACTCCCCGACCAAACACAAAAGGTGCCGTAAGGGACCAGTTAATCTTCACCAGACACTCTGCAGAAGCGTACAGCATCTGGAGAAAGCCCACAAATTGTGGGCCGAAGCCAAACGCCCGCAGGGTCTGCATAAGGTAACGGTGATCCACTCTGTCAAACGCCTTCTCCTGATCTAGGGACAGGAAGGCGAGTGATAGACCAGTCCTCTGTGCGTAATGCATCAGGTCCCGGACCAGAAAAATGTTGTCATGAATGCTCCGGCCCGGGACAGTATAGGACTGGTCAGGGTGAATCACCTCTGCCAGTACGGACTTGAGCCTCAGCGAAAGCGCTTTGGCTACGATCTTATAGTCCGTGCTGAGCAGTGAGACCGGTCGCCAATTAGAGATCTGACTGAGATCCCCCTTCTTCGGCAGCAAAGACAGTATTGCCCGCCGACACGAAAGTGGCATCTCACCGATCTCCAGGGCTTCGGCTAGGACCTCGGTGAAATCAGGTCCCAGCATCTCCCAGAAAAACCGGAAGAACTCCACAGTCAGCCCGTCTAGCCCAGGCGCTTTTCCGCGGGACATGAGACTGAGGGCTTCAGAGAGCTCGGCCAGAGTCAAAGGTAACTCAAGCCGCTCCCTTCCATCCTCACCGACCGTGGGAAGCCCCTCCCATAAGACCCTGCATTTATCTGGCTGGATGGACTCCGGAGAGAAAAGATCTACATAGAATCTCCGGGTTCTGTCCCGGATGCTCTCCGGGTCAGTCAGAGGGGTACCGTCCTCTGCCAACAGGCATGTGATATGTCTACGGTTTCCCCTCTTTTTCTCCAGCGTGTAGAAGAGGCGCGACCCGCGATCCATCTCTCGAAGGAAGTTGATGCGGGATCGCACATACGCCCCCCGAGCTTTCCGATCTTCCAAGTTCCGGAGAGCGCACTTCCTCTCCACGTACATACTCTGCAGGTATTGGTCTCCCGCCACAGACAGCAGCTTCTCAAGATCGAGCACCTCCTCCCTGAGGGCCTCGATCTAAGCATCACGCCGCCCGCTGGCACCTCTGGTGTACTCCTGACATACGAGGCGCAGATGAACCTTGCCCACGTCCCACCACTGCTCTAACGTGGCAAAGTCTGACCTGCAACCTCTCCAGGCCATCCAAAAGTCTCGGACTGATGTCGCAAACCCCTTGTCCTCCAACAACGTATTGTTGAAATGCCAATAAGCGGCCGAAGGTGCTGCAGGTAGCAGCATCAGCGTCACGGACGCACAATTGTGGTCCGAAAACGGCGCCAGCCTAATGGCACTGGACTGGGCTCGCGACAGGCTGTGGCTGGAAATATACAGTCTGTCGATCCGGGACCAGGACATCCGTTCACCCCTAAACACCCTAACATGGGTGAACTCAGTGGATGCCTCAGGATGTTGTTCTCGCCAGACGTCTACCAAGGAGTAGCGGGTGATGACCTCCCGCAAGGCCGACGCAGAACACGGGTGTGGCTCCTGACCATTCCGGTCCTTCCGAGCCTCGAGGGTACAGTTAAAATCACCCCCGAGCACCACGTATTCGTCCGCGTCGACTGTCTCCAGGTATTCAGACATTCTGACGAAGAACTGCCTTCTCAGGGGTCCGGTGGCAGGAGCATACACGTTCAGGAAATTAAACGTGTAGTCCTCGTGTCGGACCCTGATATGCAACAGGCGACCTGGAACAACAGCTTTGGCAAGCAGCAGCTCTGGTTGAAAGGACTCAGAGAACAGGGTCACCACCCCACTAGATGTTGAAGTGAGATGGCTGAAGAAGACACTGCCTCGCCACTCCAAATGCCAGCTGGCTTCAGCCTCTGGAGTGGTATGGGTTTCCTGCAGGAAACTCACAGAATACTTCCCCTTCTGCAAGAAGGAGAGTACCTGGAACCTGCGAAACCCATCCTTACAGCCGTTAACATTTAGCGTACCGATGCTTAACGCCATTGGTAATCAGGAGTTTTTGGTTCCCCACAGGTGCTCAGGGTACTATACCCTGAGAAGCCTTTACGTGGTCTCGCATCACTTTTTCAAACTTCAGGACCCGAATATGGATAGCCCCAGAGATTTTGGCCTTGTGGTTGGCCCTGATGTAAACTCCGAGAGAGTGGAGAATGACCGAGGCATCTTTCCACTTCTCAAGGGCCAACTTCACCTTAAAGTTTTTATGCTTGCAGAGGGTATCCTCTAGGAAAGCATCTAGCTCCTTGGCAGGGATAACAGGGGTCAAAGAGTCCACCGACTCCACGGTGCCAGAAGACTCCTCACTGAGCCCCAACTCCCTAAGCTCCTGTTGACTGAAAGGCTCAAGACCCTCACCCTCCCCTGCGGGGGTCTCTCTCAGTTCTACAGTGGGTACAGCCGGAGGGGGATCTTGGCTGGCTCCAAAGATAGGTGCACTCGGCAAGGCAAATTCACCGAAGCACAATTCTCCTGGGGATGCTCTCCAACCGGGAGGGGCGTTGAGAGGCACCCCAACGTCTATATCTATGGGCAAGGCCTCATGCTGCTGAGCATTTTGGCCTTCCACCCCAGAGACGCCGGGTACCTTCAGTTGTATTCCCTCCAGAAATTCGAGGGGGGGGGGCTGTACGTGTGTGGGATCTGGTTTACACTGGCTACTCGTAACCAGTGGTCTGGACAGGACCACCTTGTACGGAACTGATGTTACGTCCCGCTTCAGAGACTTCAGAGGGTAAACGTAATATGGTTCACCCTCCTCTACCTCCTCAATCACCCTCTTATTTGTTTTAAATTTGCTCTTTCTAGGGATTGATTCCCCAGGAGAGAGTGCCGCTACCTCCATAACAGGAGCTTCCTCCTGCTCCCCCACACTCTGTACGGTGCTTAAATTGGGGGTAAGGTGTTCTTGTGGGGGGGACAGTGACAACAGAGGGTGACTGTTGTGGGGTGACTTTTCCTTTCTCCCTCTTTGTAGGGGGGAGAGGTTCAGATGTCACTGTTTGAGTTGAGGCAGTGACATCTTCTGTGATCCCAGGGGGGACCTGGGCCCTTGAGGTCTTTTCCTTCTCCCTCTGTTCTTTGGGGAGAGGTTCAGATGTCACTGTTTGAGATGGGCCAGTGACATCTTCTGTGGTCCCATGGGGGGCCTGGGCCCTCAAGGGCTTTCCTTTCTCTCTCTTTCCTTGGGGGAGAGGTGTAGATGTCACCGCCCGAGATGGGCCAGCGACATCTTCTGTGGTCCCAGGGGGGGCCTGGGCCCTCAAGGGCTTTCCTTTCTCCCTCTGTTCTTTGGGGAGAGGTGCAGATGTCACCGCCCGAGATGGGGCAGCGACATCTGCTGTGGTCCCAGGGGGGGGCTGGGCCCCCAAGGGCTCCGCCGCGGTGGACGCAACGGCACAGGGTATTTCCCCCTGGGGGGAGACAGTGATAACAGAGGGTGGTCGCTCCAGGGCGACCCCCTCTCCTTCTCTCCGCTCTCCAGGGAGAGGTGCAGAAGTCACTGTTCCAGATGGGACAGCGACATCTCTTGTGGTCCCAGGAGGGACCTGGGCCCCTGAGGGCCCCGCTGTGGTGGGCACAGTGGTACGGGGTGTCTTGGCAGAGGGAGGGGTGGGTGTAGGAGTTGGGATAGGTCCTCTGTTCCCTTTGGGGCAACTCCTACGAGTGTGCCCCAGCTCCTTGCACAGATAACATCTAATTCCCTCCGTGCCATAGAACACTGTGTACATTATGCCCTCATAGGGCACCCTAAAAGAACCCTCCACAGATTCTGTGCTCCCCGGCAGCTGCACTTGTACTTGCCGCCTAAATGAGAGCACGTGCCTCAGCGCTCTATCCCTGCAGCCCAGCGGAATTTTTGTTATGGGAGACTTAATGTCTCCCAGGACTTGCAGGTGCAGCCGCATGAGGCTATCTGGGATGAAGGGGGGCACATTGGAGAGAATAATCCTAGTGCCTAACCCCTCCATGGGCTCTACGGGGATGTAGGTCCCCCCTACACTGATGCCTTTCTGCACCAGGGTGTGCGTGGCAGCCAGCGTACGGAGAAAGAAAACGCCCCTCCCGTACATCTTGCTGGCCGCCACCACAGCAGAGGGACCCACAACGTCTGCCACAGCCCTAACATAAATCTCCATGCTAAGGCCAGGTGACATTGGGCACCTCAACCCAAGCTTCCTGCTCAGACAGGGTGTGGCCCCAGCATTGTTATTGCCGGGGCCGACGCCTGCAGCTGCCACCTGCACCCAAGTTGAACCTGGGACTGCAGGGGTTAAACTGACAAGAGGAGCTGGGGGAGGTGTGGCCAGGGCACTGGAAGTACCAGACCTTGGGCTATGGTTGTTACTCCTAGGGGCCCCAGTTTTAGGAGTCCGATGTCCAGGTGTGGCCCCTGTTGCTGCACTAGTCCTGTTTCCCCCAGGCATGATGAAATAAGCCTCTAAGTAAGGGGAGGAAATAGTGCTTAGGGAGAGAGATGCAGGGAGGTAACTGTTTCTTTAAGAACCAATCTCTATCTCTCTGCACAGGGAGGGAATGAAAACCAGCTTTTAAAACCTGCTGTAATCTTCTCTTTCTCCCCTAATTATTTAACTCTCTCTCTCTTTCAAGAAACCACACACAAAAATGAAGGTCTTAAAGTAAGACACAGAGCTCTCAATTGCAAATGAAAAAGAAAGAAATCAGGCTTAAATTAAAGTGAAAAACTGGAAGTAAACAACAACCAGAGGTGGGGGAGGGGAGAGGGGTTGAGACTGCAATTTCTGCCAGCCAAAGTGCAACTTTGCTGGGTTGAAATACAGCAGCCTCTGGGTGAAAACAAAAACGGTTTTTAAACCTGAAAAAAACACCCAAACCCTCTACAAAAACCACTGTATACTCACAGTATACTCCCCCACAGATCCACACAAAAGTATACCAAGAAGAAAGAATACAACCTGATTCTTCAACAATTGCCTGGGAGCTCTGAGTGGAAAAGAAGCAGGCTCCAGCACAGCTACACACAGGAAAACAGGGACTATGCAGAACCCTTCCTTTTACCTCTGTATGAGGGGGATCTATTTTGATCTGGTTTGAAACTGAGGCCAATTCAGTTGAACAGCAATTCTACTTGTTACCAAGTAGAACAAAGATAAACCAGTCAAACAAAAATGAAATGAACCCAACAAGTGCACTGATGAAGTGCACTTAAAACAGAAGGGTTAAATCTGATCTATTTTGATCTGGTTTGAAACTGATTGGCCGGCGAAGCCGGCCAATTCAGTTGAACAGCAATTCTACTTGTTACCAAGTAGAACAAAGATAAACCAGTCAAACAAAAATGAAATGAACCCAACAAGTGCACTGATGAAGTGCACTTAAAACAGAAGGGTTAAATCTGAAGAACCCTGATTGGTGGATACCGAGCAAAGCACCCCGCCTAACGCCCACTGGGAGGCAAACTCTGAAACCGTCCCAGTAGACTCGGCGTACGAGTACTCTGCCCGAATACGGGAGTGCACCAGCGCCCGGAACATGACCACGATGTTTGTCGGGACCCCCCCCTCCAAACACTGCTTCCTGGTTTTCCAAATGGCTACCTTAGCCAATGCCAGGAGCAGGTTGACCAGGAGATCCCTAGGCTTATTGTCCCGGGACACTGGGCACCCAAAAATAAAAAGATGAGGTGAGAAGTGCAACCAGAACAGCAGGAGCAAGCTCCTCAAGAAGGAAAAGAGGGGTTGCAGTCTGGCACAACTCGAATAAATGTGATATACGGACTCCCGCTCGCCACAGAAGGGACAGGTGGCGGGGGAGTCCGTGAAGTGTGCCAAATACTCTCCTGTGCTCCGTGCTCCGTGGAGGACTCTCCAACTCAAATCCCCGGCGGGACGGGGAACCAAAGATGAATAGAGTTCCCTCCACCGGGGTCTCTCATCCTCGTTCGCTGGGAATACCCGCCTCCAGATGGTGTCTGGGCGGGTGACAAGGGCGAGGTAATGCACTATATGGAGCACCAGAGAATACAGGACTTTCCTCGGCATGCCGCGGAAACATGCCGGGGACATTTCCCCCAACTTGCTGAGGTTGGGGGAGAGAAGAGCCCGAGGGGGTTGCCGTGACCTTGGTTCTACGCAAAGATTCGGAGAGCCGAAGTTGATAGGATGACAAGGCTTTCCGGTCTGCAATACCCCCTCAATGAAGGTGCGGGAGTCGGGGTGTATGGCATCTTTAATCTCCTGGATGAAACGACGAGGGACGCGGGCAGAACGCAGATCCATACGGGGCGCGAGCACCTCTGCCCCTACCCAATCCCGCCGCTCATAGTCCAGGAGATCCCCGACTCTGGTCACCTGCGCCAGGATTAGCCGGCGGCAAATAGAGGGTGAATCCAACATCCGAGCCCCCACTGCCGGATTATACAGCAGGGGCTCGGCGAGGAAATCAATCCCCACCGCCTGTTTCTTCCTGGTCGCGGAGACCAGTTTCCAGGCCTTCAGTAAGTCCCGGTAGTATGCCGGCAGCTCCGAGAGGTTTCTACCTAAACCCTCGGGCCTGATGAAAAAGAGTTGCCGGTCATTCCTCATATTGCGCAGCTGGCGAAAGAAAAAGGTTGCCAGCTGGCACCACTGCGGAGACGGATCTGCGAATAGGTATCTCTGCAGGTATTGGAGGCAGAAAGTGTGTAACTGGGAGCGGACACACACCACTCCCTGTCCACCCTCCTCCAAAGGGAGACACGCAACTCCCACAGAGACCCAATGCTTCCCCATCCAGAGAAAATCCATCAACTTCCTCTGGATCTTGTTGATAAATTCGGGGGTCGGACCCATGGCTATCAGCCGGTGCCAAAGCTGACTGGCCACTAGCTGATTAATCACCAGGGTTCTTCCCCTAAAGGAAAGCATTCTCGACAGATACACCCATGACCCCAGACGAGCAATGACCCGTTCTTCAAGATCACTGAAGTTTTCTGGGGCAGGGTCCTCCGCAGCAGACAGGTAGACTCCCAGATACTTGAGAGTATCGCTCCCCCACGAGATATTACGAAACGTGGGGGGCAAAGAGTCCACCTTTAAGGGACCCACCAAGATGCCGGAGCACTTGGACCAGTTGATCCGAGCAGAAGAGGCCGCGGTGTAGACCTCTTGATACTCCTGTGCCCGCTCTAGATCATCTAGGTCCTGGGCCACGAGGAGCACATCATCGGCATAAGCCGACAGGACTACCCGCATGTCGGGCTCCCGCAGCACCAGCCCGGTAAGCCTCTTCCTCAGTAGGCAGAGGAAGGGCTCAATGGCCAGCGCGTACAGTTGCCCAGACAGGGGGCACCCTTGACGCACTCCCCGACCAAACACAAAAGGTGCCGTAAGGGACCAGTTAATCTTCACCAGACACTCTGCAGAAGCGTACAGCATCTGGAGAAAGCCCACAAATTGTGGGCCGAAGCCAAACGCCCGCAGGGTCTGCATAAGGTAACGGTGATCCACTCTGTCAAACGCCTTCTCCTGATCTAGGGACAGGAAGGCGAGTGATAGACCAGTCCTCTGTGCGTAATGCATCAGGTCCCGGACCAGAAAAATGTTGTCATGAATGCTCCGGCCCGGGACAGTATAGGACTGGTCAGGGTGAATCACCTCTGCCAGTACGGACTTGAGCCTCAGCGAAAGCGCTTTGGCTACGATCTTATAGTCCGTGCTGAGCAGTGAGACCGGTCGCCAATTAGAGATCTGACTGAGATCCCCCTTCTTCGGCAGCAAAGACAGTATTGCCCGCCGACACGAAAGTGGCATCTCACCGATCTCCAGGGCTTCGGCTAGGACCTCGGTGAAATCAGGTCCCAGCATCTCCCAGAAAAACCGGAAGAACTCCACAGTCAGCCCGTCTAGCCCAGGCGCTTTTCCGCGGGACATGAGACTGAGGGCTTCAGAGAGCTCGGCCAGAGTCAAAGGTAACTCAAGCCGCTCCCTTCCATCCTCACCGACCGTGGGAAGCCCCTCCCATAAGACCCTGCATTTATCTGGCTGGATGGACTCCGGAGAGAAAAGATCTACATAGAATCTCCGGGTTCTGTCCCGGATGCTCTCCGGGTCAGTCAGAGGGGTACCGTCCTCTGCCAACAGGCATGTGATATGTCTACGGTTTCCCCTCTTTTTCTCCAGCGTGTAGAAGAGGCGCGACCCGCGATCCATCTCTCGAAGGAAGTTGATGCGGGATCGCACATACGCCCCCCGAGCTTTCCGATCTTCCAAGTTCCGGAGAGCGCACTTCCTCTCCACGTACATACTCTGCAGGTATTGGTCTCCCGCCACAGACAGCAGCTTCTCAAGATCGAGCACCTCCTCCCTGAGGGCCTCGATCTAAGCATCACGCCGCCCGCTGGCACCTCTGGTGTACTCCTGACATACGAGGCGCAGATGAACCTTGCCCACGTCCCACCACTGCTCTAACGTGGCAAAGTCTGACCTGCAACCTCTCCAGGCCATCCAAAAGTCTCGGACTGATGTCGCAAACCCCTTGTCCTCCAACAACGTATTGTTGAAATGCCAATAAGCGGCCGAAGGTGCTGCAGGTAGCAGCATCAGCGTCACGGACGCACAATTGTGGTCCGAAAACGGCGCCAGCCTAATGGCACTGGACTGGGCTCGCGACAGGCTGTGGCTGGAAATATACAGTCTGTCGATCCGGGACCAGGACATCCGTTCACCCCTAAACACCCTAACATGGGTGAACTCAGTGGATGCCTCAGGATGTTGTTCTCGCCAGACGTCTACCAAGGAGTAGCGGGTGATGACCTCCCGCAAGGCCGACGCAGAACACGGGTGTGGCTCCTGACCATTCCGGTCCTTCCGAGCCTCGAGGGTACAGTTAAAATCACCCCCGAGCACCACGTATTCGTCCGCGTCGACTGTCTCCAGGTATTCAGACATTCTGACGAAGAACTGCCTTCTCAGGGGTCCGGTGGCAGGAGCATACACGTTCAGGAAATTAAACGTGTAGTCCTCGTGTCGGACCCTGATATGCAACAGGCGACCTGGAACAACAGCTTTGGCAAGCAGCAGCTCTGGTTGAAAGGACTCAGAGAACAGGGTCACCACCCCACTAGATGTTGAAGTGAGATGGCTGAAGAAGACACTGCCTCGCCACTCCAAATGCCAGCTGGCTTCAGCCTCTGGAGTGGTATGGGTTTCCTGCAGGAAACTCACAGAATACTTCCCCTTCTGCAAGAAGGAGAGTACCTGGAACCTGCGAAACCCATCCTTACAGCCGTTAACATTTAGCGTACCGATGCTTAACGCCATTGGTAATCAGGAGTTTTTGGTTCCCCACAGGTGCTCAGGGTACTATACCCTGAGAAGCCTTTACGTGGTCTCGCATCACTTTTTCAAACTTCAGGACCCGAATATGGATAGCCCCAGAGATTTTGGCCTTGTGGTTGGCCCTGATGTAAACTCCGAGAGAGTGGAGAATGACCGAGGCATCTTTCCACTTCTCAAGGGCCAACTTCACCTTAAAGTTTTTATGCTTGCAGAGGGTATCCTCTAGGAAAGCATCTAGCTCCTTGGCAGGGATAACAGGGGTCAAAGAGTCCACCGACTCCACGGTGCCAGAAGACTCCTCACTGAGCCCCAACTCCCTAAGCTCCTGTTGACTGAAAGGCTCAAGACCCTCACCCTCCCCTGCGGGGGTCTCTCTCAGTTCTACAGTGGGTACAGCCGGAGGGGGATCTTGGCTGGCTCCAAAGATAGGTGCACTCGGCAAGGCAAATTCACCGAAGCACAATTCTCCTGGGGATGCTCTCCAACCGGGAGGGGCGTTGAGAGGCACCCCAACGTCTATATCTATGGGCAAGGCCTCATGCTGCTGAGCATTTTGGCCTTCCACCCCAGAGACGCCGGGTACCTTCAGTTGTATTCCCTCCAGAAATTCGAGGGGGGGGGCTGTACGTGTGTGGGATCTGGTTTACACTGGCTACTCGTAACCAGTGGTCTGGACAGGACCACCTTGTACGGAACTGATGTTACGTCCCGCTTCAGAGACTTCAGAGGGTAAACGTAATATGGTTCACCCTCCTCTACCTCCTCAATCACCCTCTTATTTGTTTTAAATTTGCTCTTTCTAGGGATTGATTCCCCAGGAGAGAGTGCCGCTACCTCCATAACAGGAGCTTCCTCCTGCTCCCCCACACTCTGTACGGTGCTTAAATTGGGGGTAAGGTGTTCTTGTGGGGGGGACAGTGACAACAGAGGGTGACTGTTGTGGGGTGACTTTTCCTTTCTCCCTCTTTGTAGGGGGGAGAGGTTCAGATGTCACTGTTTGAGTTGAGGCAGTGACATCTTCTGTGATCCCAGGGGGGACCTGGGCCCTTGAGGTCTTTTCCTTCTCCCTCTGTTCTTTGGGGAGAGGTTCAGATGTCACTGTTTGAGATGGGCCAGTGACATCTTCTGTGGTCCCATGGGGGGCCTGGGCCCTCAAGGGCTTTCCTTTCTCTCTCTTTCCTTGGGGGAGAGGTGTAGATGTCACCGCCCGAGATGGGCCAGCGACATCTTCTGTGGTCCCAGGGGGGGCCTGGGCCCTCAAGGGCTTTCCTTTCTCCCTCTGTTCTTTGGGGAGAGGTGCAGATGTCACCGCCCGAGATGGGGCAGCGACATCTGCTGTGGTCCCAGGGGGGGGCTGGGCCCCCAAGGGCTCCGCCGCGGTGGACGCAACGGCACAGGGTATTTCCCCCTGGGGGGAGACAGTGATAACAGAGGGTGGTCGCTCCAGGGCGACCCCCTCTCCTTCTCTCCGCTCTCCAGGGAGAGGTGCAGAAGTCACTGTTCCAGATGGGACAGCGACATCTCTTGTGGTCCCAGGAGGGACCTGGGCCCCTGAGGGCCCCGCTGTGGTGGGCACAGTGGTACGGGGTGTCTTGGCAGAGGGAGGGGTGGGTGTAGGAGTTGGGATAGGTCCTCTGTTCCCTTTGGGGCAACTCCTACGAGTGTGCCCCAGCTCCTTGCACAGATAACATCTAATTCCCTCCGTGCCATAGAACACTGTGTACATTATGCCCTCATAGGGCACCCTAAAAGAACCCTCCACAGATTCTGTGCTCCCCGGCAGCTGCACTTGTACTTGCCGCCTAAATGAGAGCACGTGCCTCAGCGCTCTATCCCTGCAGCCCAGCGGAATTTTTGTTATGGGAGACTTAATGTCTCCCAGGACTTGCAGGTGCAGCCGCATGAGGCTATCTGGGATGAAGGGGGGCACATTGGAGAGAATAATCCTAGTGCCTAACCCCTCCATGGGCTCTACGGGGATGTAGGTCCCCCCTACACTGATGCCTTTCTGCACCAGGGTGTGCGTGGCAGCCAGCGTACGGAGAAAGAAAACGCCCCTCCCGTACATCTTGCTGGCCGCCACCACAGCAGAGGGACCCACAACGTCTGCCACAGCCCTAACATAAATCTCCATGCTAAGGCCAGGTGACATTGGGCACCTCAACCCAAGCTTCCTGCTCAGACAGGGTGTGGCCCCAGCATTGTTATTGCCGGGGCCGACGCCTGCAGCTGCCACCTGCACCCAAGTTGAACCTGGGACTGCAGGGGTTAAACTGACAAGAGGAGCTGGGGGAGGTGTGGCCAGGGCACTGGAAGTACCAGACCTTGGGCTATGGTTGTTACTCCTAGGGGCCCCAGTTTTAGGAGTCCGATGTCCAGGTGTGGCCCCTGTTGCTGCACTAGTCCTGTTTCCCCCAGGCATGATGAAATAAGCCTCTAAGTAAGGGGAGGAAATAGTGCTTAGGGAGAGAGATGCAGGGAGGTAACTGTTTCTTTAAGAACCAATCTCTATCTCTCTGCACAGGGAGGGAATGAAAACCAGCTTTTAAAACCTGCTGTAATCTTCTCTTTCTCCCCTAATTATTTAACTCTCTCTCTCTTTCAAGAAACCACACACAAAAATGAAGGTCTTAAAGTAAGACACAGAGCTCTCAATTGCAAATGAAAAAGAAAGAAATCAGGCTTAAATTAAAGTGAAAAACTGGAAGTAAACAACAACCAGAGGTGGGGGAGGGGAGAGGGGTTGAGACTGCAATTTCTGCCAGCCAAAGTGCAACTTTGCTGGGTTGAAATACAGCAGCCTCTGGGTGAAAACAAAAACGGTTTTTAAACCTGAAAAAAACACCCAAACCCTCTACAAAAACCACTGTATACTCACAGTATACTCCCCCACAGATCCACACAAAAGTATACCAAGAAGAAAGAATACAACCTGATTCTTCAACAATTGCCTGGGAGCTCTGAGTGGAAAAGAAGCAGGCTCCAGCACAGCTACACACAGGAAAACAGGGACTATGCAGAACCCTTCCTTTTACCTCTGTATGAGGGGGATCTATTTTGATCTGGTTTGAAACTGAGGCCAATTCAGTTGAACAGCAATTCTACTTGTTACCAAGTAGAACAAAGATAAACCAGTCAAACAAAAATGAAATGAACCCAACAAGTGCACTGATGAAGTGCACTTAAAACAGAAGGGTTAAATCTGATCTATTTTGATCTGGTTTGAAACTGATTGGCCGGCGAAGCCGGCCAATTCAGTTGAACAGCAATTCTACTTGTTACCAAGTAGAACAAAGATAAACCAGTCAAACAAAAATGAAATGAACCCAACAAGTGCACTGATGAAGTGCACTTAAAACAGAAGGGTTAAATCTGAAGAACCCTGATTGGTGGATACCGAGCAAAGCACCCCGCCTAACGCCCACTGGGAGGCAAACTCTGAAACCGTCCCAGTAGACTCGGCGTACGAGTACTCTGCCCGAATACGGGAGTGCACCAGCGCCCGGAACATGACCACGATGTTTGTCGGGACCCCCCCCTCCAAACACTGCTTCCTGGTTTTCCAAATGGCTACCTTAGCCAATGCCAGGAGCAGGTTGACCAGGAGATCCCTAGGCTTATTGTCCCGGGACACTGGGCACCCAAAAATAAAAAGATGGGGTGAGAAGTGCAACCAGAACAGCAGGAGCAAGCTCCTCAAGAAGGAAAAGAGGGGTTGCAGTCTGGCACAACTCGAATAAATGTGATATACGGACTCCCGCTCGCCACAGAAGGGACAGGTGGTGGGGGAGTCCGTGAAGTGTGCCAAATACTCTCCTGTGCTCAGTGCTCCGTGGAGGACTCTCCAACTCAAATCCCCGGCGGGATGGGGAACCAAAGATGAATAGAGTTCCCTCCACCGGGGTCTCTCATCCTCGTTCGCTGGGAATACCCGCCTCCAGATGGTGTCTGGGCGGGTGACAAGGGCGAGGTAATGCACTATATGGAGCACCAGAGAATACAGGACTTTCCTCGGCATGCCGCGGAAACATGCCGGGGACATTTCCCGCAACTTGCTGAGGTTGGGGGAGAGAAGAGCCCGAGGGGGTTGCCGTGACCTTGGTTCTACGCAAAGATTCGGAGAGCCGAAGTTGATAGGATGACAAGGCTTTCCGGTCTGCAATACCCCCTCAATGAAGGTGCGGGAGTCGGGGTGTATGGCATCTTTAATCTCCTGGATCAAATGACGAGGGACGCGGGCAGAACGCAGATCCATACGGGGCGCGAGCACCTCTGCCCCTACCCAATCCCGCCGCTCATAGTCCAGGAGATCCCCGACTCTGGTCACCTGCGCCAGGATTAGCCGGCGGCAAATAGAGGGTGAATCCAACATCCGAGCCCCCACTGCCGGATTATACAGCAGGGGCTCGGCGAGGAAATCAATCCCCACCGCCTGTTTCTTCCTGGTCGCGGAGACCAGTTTCCAGGCCTTCAGTAAGTCCCGGTAGTATGCCGGCAGCTCCGAGAGGTTTCTACCTAAACCCTCGGGCCTGATGAAAAAGAGTTGCCGGTCATACCTCATATTGCGCAGCTGGCGAAAGAAAAATGTTGCCAGCTGGCACCACAGCGGAGACGGATCTGCGAATAGGTATCTCTGCAGGTATTGGAGGCGGAAAGTGTGTAACTGGGAGCGGACACACACCACTCCCTGTCCACCCTCCTCCAAAGGGAGACACGCAACTCCCACAGAGACCCAATGCTTCCCCATCCAGAGAAAATCCATCAACTTCCTCTGGATCTTGTTAATAAATTCGGGGGTCGGACCCATGGCTATCAGCCGGTGCCAAAGCTGACTGGCCACTAGCTGATTAATCACCAGGGTTCTTCCCCTAAGGGAAAGCATTCTCGACAGATACACCCATGACCCCAGACGAGCAATGACCCGTTCTTCAAGATCACTGAAGTTTTCTGGGGCAGGGTCCTCTGCAGCAGACAGGTAGACTCCCAGATACTTGAGAGTATCGCTCCCCCACGAGATATTACGAAACGTGGGGGGCAAAGAGTCCACCTTTAAGGGACCCACCAAGATGCCGGAGCACTTGGACCAGTTGATCCGAGCAGAAGAGGCCGCGGTGTAGACCTCTTGACACTCCTGTGCCCGCTCTAGATCATCTAGGTCCTGGGCCACGAGGAGCACATCATCGGCATAAGCCGACAGGACTACCCGCATGTCGGGCTCCCGCAGCACCAGCCCGGTAAGCCTCTTCCTCAGTAGGCAGAGGAAGGGCTCAATGGCCAGCGCGTACAGTTGCCCAGACAGGGGGCACCCTTGACGCACTCCCCGACCAAACACAAAAGGTGCCGTCAGGGACCAGTTAAGCTTCACCAGACACTCTGCAGAAGCATACAGCATCTGGAGAAAGCCCACAAATTGTGGGCCGAAGCCAAACGCCCGCAGGGTCTGCATAAGGTAACGGTGATCCACTCTGTCAAACGCCTTCTCCTGATCTAGGGACAGGAAGGCGAGTGATAGACCAGTCCTCTGTGCGTAATGCATCAGGTCCCGGACCAGAAAAATGTTGTCATGAATGCTCCGGCCCGGGACAGTATAGGACTGGTCAGGGTGAATCACCTCTGCCAGTACGGACTTGAGCCTCAGCGAAAGCGCTTTGGCTACGATCTTATAGTCCGTGCTGAGCAGTGAGACCGGTCGCCAATTAGAGATCTGACGGAGATCCCCCTTCTTCGGCAGCAAAGACAGTATTGCCCGCCGACACGAAAGTGGCATCTCACCGATCTCCAGGGCTTCGGCTAGGACCTCGGTGAAATCAGGTCCCAGCATCTCCCAGAAAAACCGGAAGAACTCCACAGTCAGCCCGTCTAGCCCCGGCGCTTTTCCGCGGGACATGAGACTGAGGGCTTCAGAGAGCTCGGCCAGAGTCAAAGGTAACTCAAGCCGCTCCCTTCCATCCTCACCGACCGTGGGAAGCCCCTCCCATAAGACCCTGCATTTATCTGGCTGGATGGACTCCGGAGAGAAAAGATCTACATAGAATCTCCTGGTTCTGTCCCGGATGCTCTCCGGGTCAGTCAGAGGGGTACCGTCCTCTGCCAACAGGCATGTGATATGTCTACGGTTTCCCCTCTTTTTCTCCAGCGTGTAGAAGAGGCGCGACCCGCGATCCATCTCTCGAAGGAAGTTGATGCGGGATCGCACATACGCCCCCCGAGCTCTCCGATCTTCCAATTCCCGGAGAGCGCACTTCCTCTCCATGTACATACTCTGCAGGTATTGGTCTCCCGCCACAGACAGCCGCTTCTCGAGATCGAGCACCTCCTCCCTGAGGGCCTCGATCTCAGCATCGCGCCGCTCGCTGGCACCTCTGGTGTACTCCTGACATACGAGGCGCAGATGAACCTTGCCCACGTCCCACCACTGCTCTAACGTGGCAAAGTCTGACCTGCAACCTCTCCAGGCCATCCAAAAGTCTCTGACCGACGTCGCAAACCCCTTGTCCTCCAACAACGAATTGTTGAAATGCCAATAAGCGGCCGAAGGTGCTGCAGGTAGCAGCATCAGCGTCACGGACGCACAATTGTGGTCCGAAAACGGCGCCAGCCTAATGGCACTGGACTGGGCTCACGACAGGCTGTGGCTGGAAATATACAGTCTGTCGATCCGGGACCAGGACATCCGTTCACCCCTAAACACCCTAACATGGGTGAACTCAGTGGATGCCTCAGGATGTTGTTCTCGCCAGACGTCTACCAAGGAGTAGCGGGTGATGACCTCCCGCAAGGCCGACGCAGAACACGGGTGTGGCTCCTGACCATTCCGGTCCTTCCGAGCCTCGAGGGTACAGTTAAAATCACCCCCGAGCACCACGTATTCGTCCGCGTCGACTGTCTCCAGGTATTCAGACATTCTGACGAAGAACTGCCTTCTCAGGGGTCCTGTGGCAGGAGCATATACGTTCAGGAAATTAAACGTGTAGTCCTCGTGTCGGACCCTGATATGCAACAGGCGACCTGGAACAACAGCTTTGGCAAGCAGCAGCTCTGGTTGAAAGGACTCAGAGAACAGGGTCACCACCCCACTAGATGTTGAAGTGAGATGGCTGAAGAAGACACTGCCTCGCCACTCCAAATGCCAGCTGGCTTCAGCCTCTGGAGTGGTATGGGTTTCCTGCAGGAAACTCACAGAATACTTCCCCTTCTGCAAGAAGGAGAGTACCTGGAACCTGCGAAACCCATCCTTACAGCCGTTAACATTTAGCGTACCGATGCTTAACGCCATTGGTAATCAGGAGTTTTTTGGTTCCCCACAGGTGCTCAGGGTACTATACCCTGAGAAGCCTTTACGTGGTCTCGCATCACTTTTTCAAACTTCAGGACCCGAATATGGATAGCCCCAGAGATTTTGGCCTTGTGGTTGGCCCTGATGTAAGCTCCAAGAGAATGGAGAATGACCGAGGCATTTTTCCACTTCTCAAGGGCCAACTTCACCTTAAAGTTTTTATGCTTGCAGAGGGTATCCTCTAGGAAAGCATCTAGCTCCTTGGCAGGGATAACAGGGGTCAAAGAGTCCACCGACTCCACGGTGCCAGAAGACTCCTCACTGAGCCCCAACTCCCTAAGCTCCTGTTGACTGAAAGGCTTAAGACCCTCACCCTCCCCTGCGGGGGTCTCTCTCAGTTCTACAGTGGGTTCCCCCTTCGGTGTTTCCACGCGGGGGTCCACTAAATCCTCCACTTCCAACCCCGGGATAGGATGTTCAGGGGTATCTGGTGGTGGCATGGCAGAGGCAGCGGTTTCTGGAGTGACCTTGTGAACCAAAAAGGTACCCATTACCCTCCTGGTCTCCTCTATCGCCGTGTAAGTAAACGGAATGTTAGGGGCCTTCGCCTCAATCACGGGAGGGCACTCTTCTGTAGGCACCCCAAGGAGAGAGTCTAGCCTGGCAGTCATCTTTGACAAAGACCAAAACTCCCCACTAAGAGGGCTCATGTCAGATAGCCTCCAGTTGAAATCCGAAGTGCTCACTAAAGCATCCCTACCTACACCTGCCTCCCCCTCTCCATCCTCAACCATGGGGGTCAGCCCTAGCCCATCCCCTACATCTGGTGACGCAAAACCTGACTCCGCCTCAGGTGCGACACTCGAAGGCGGTACAGCCGGAGGGGGATCTTGGCTGGCTCCAAAGATAGGTGCACTCGGCAAGGCAAATTCACCGAAGCACAATTCTCCTGGGGATGCTCTCCAACCGGGAGGGGCGTTGAGAGGCACCCCAACGTCTATATCTATGGGCAAGGCCTCATGCTGCTGAGCATTTTGGCCTTCCACCCCAGAGACGCCGGGTACCTTCAGTTGTATTCCCTCCAGAAATTCGAGGGGGGGGGGCTGTACGTGTGTGGGATCTGGTTTACACTGGCTACTCGTAACCAGTGGTCTGGACAG
The DNA here is from genome assembly GCF_040206685.1 of Ascaphus truei. NCBI lineage: Eukaryota > Metazoa > Chordata > Amphibia > Anura > Ascaphidae > Ascaphus > Ascaphus truei. The sequence goes on from NC_134495.1 coordinate 39,102,271, forward strand.
GACCACCTTGTACGGAACTGATGTTACGTCCCGCTTCAGAGACTTCAGAGGGTAAACGTAATACGGTTCACCCTCCTCTACCTCCTCAATCACCCTCTTATTTGTTTTAAATTTCCTCTTTCTGGGAATTGATTCCCCAGGAGAGAGTGCCGCTACCTCCATAACAGGAGCTTCCTCCTGCTCCCCCACACTCTGTACGGTGCTTAAATTGGGGGTAAGGTGTTCTTGGGGGGGGGCAGCGACAACAGAGGGCGACTGTTGTGGGGTGACTTTTCCTTTCTCCCTCTTTGTAGGGGGGAGAGGTTCAGATGTCACTGTTTGAGTTGAGGCAGTGACATCTTCTGTGATCCCAGGGGGGACCTGGGCCCTTGAGGTCTTTTCCTTCTCCCTCTGTTCTTTGGGGAGAGGTTCAGATGTCACTGTTTGAGATGGGCCAGTGACATCTTCTGTGGTCCCAGGGGGGGCCTGGGCCCTCAAGGGCTTTCCTTTCTCTCTCTTTCCTTGGGGGAGAGGTGTAGATGTCACCGCCCGAGATGGGCCAGCGACATCTTCTGTGGTCCCAGGGGGGGCCTGGGCCCTCAAGGGCTTTCCTTTCTCCCTCTGTTCTTTGGGGAGAGGTGCAGATGTCACCGCCCGAGATGGGGCAGCGACATCTGCTGTGGTCCCAGGGGGGGGCTGGGCCTCCAAGGGCTCCGCCGCGGTAGGCGCAACGGCACAGGGTATTTCCCCCTGGGGGGAGACAGTGATAACAGAGGGTGGTCGCTCCAGGGCGACCCCCTCTCCTTCTCTCCGCTCTCCAGGGAGAGGTACAGAAGTCACTGTTCCAGATGGGACAGCAACATCTCTTGTGGTCCCAGGAGGGACCTGGGCCCCTGAGGGCCCCGCTGTGGTGGGCACAGTGGTACGGGGTGTCTTGGCAGAGGGAGGGGTGGGTGTAGGAGTTGGGATAGGTCCTCTGTTCCCTTTGGGGCAACTCCTACGAGTGTGCCCCAGCTCCTTGCACAGATAACATCTAATTCCCTCCGTGCCATAGAACACTGTGTACATTATGCCCTCGTAGGGCACCCTAAAGGAACCCTCCACAGATTCTGTGCTCCCCGGCAGCAGCACTTGTACCTGCCGTCTAAATGAGAGCACGTGCCTCAGCGCTCTATCCCTGCAGCCCAGCGGAATTTTTGTTATGGGAGACTTAATGTCTCCCAGGACTTGCAGGTGCAGCCGCATGAGGCTATCTGGGATGAAGGGGGGCACATTGGAGAGAATAATTCTAGTGCCTAACCCCTCCATGGGTTCTACAGGGATGTAGGTCCCCCCTACACTGATGCCTTTCTGCACCAGGGTGTGCTTGGCAGCCAGCGTACGGAGGAAGAAAACACCTCTCCCGTACATCTTGCTGGCCGCCACCACAGCAGAGGGACCCACAACATCTGCCACAGCCCTAACATAAATCTCCATGCTAAGGCCAGGTGACATTGGGCACCTCACCCCAAGCTTCCTGCTCAGACAGGGTGTGGCCCCAGCATTGTTATTGCCGGGGCCGACGCCTGCAGCTGGCACCTGCACCCAAGTTGAACCTGGGACTGCAGGGGTTAAACTGACAAGAGGAGCTGGGGGAGGTGTGACCAGGGCACTGGAAGTACCAGGCCTTGGGCTATTGTTGTTACTCCTAGGGGCCCCAGTTTTAGGAGTCCGATGTCCAGGTGTGGCCCCTGTTGCTGCACTAGTCCTGTTCCCCCCAGGCATGATGAAATAAGCCTCTAAGTAAGGGGAGGAAAAAGTGCTTAGGGAGAGAGATGCAGAGAGGTAACTGTTTCTTTAAGAACCAATTAACTATCTCTCTGCACAGGGAGGGAATGAAAACAGCTTTTAAAACCTGCTGTAATCTTCTCTTTCTCCCCTAATTATTTAACTCTCTCTCTCTTTCAAGAAACCACACACAAAAATGAAGGTCTTAAAGTAAGACACAGAGCTCCCAATTGCAAATGAAAAAGAAAGAAATCAGGCTTAAATTAAAGTGAAAACTGGAAGTAAAAAACAACCAGAGGTGGGGGAGGGGAGAGGGGTTGAGACTGCAATTTCTGCCAGCCAAAGTGCAGCTTTGCTGGGTTGAAATACAGCAGCCTCTGGGTGAAAACAAAAACGGGTTTTAAACCTGAAAAAAACCACCCAAACCCTCTACAAAAACCACTGTATACTCACAGTATACTCCCCCACAGATCCACACCAAAGTATACCAAAAAAGAAAGAAGAAAAAAAGAAAGAATACAACCTGATTCTTCAGCAATTGCCTGGGAACTCTGAGTGGAAAAGAAGCAGGCTCCAGCACAGCTACACACAGGAAAACAGGGACTATGCAGAACCCTTCCTTTTACCTCTGTATGAGGGGGATCTATTTTGATCTGGTTTGAAACTGATTGGCCGGCGAAGCCGGCCAATTCAGTTGAAGAGCAATTCTACTTGTTACCAAGTAGAACAAAGATAAACCAGTCAAACAAAAATGAAATGAACCCAACAAGTGCACTGATGAAGTGCACTTAAAACAGAAGGGTTAAATCTGAAGAACCCTGATTGGTGGATACCGAGCAAAGCACCCCGCCTAACGCCCACTGGGAGGCAAACTCTGAAACCGTCCCAGTAGACTCGGCGTACGAGTACTCTGCCCGAATACGGGAGTGCACCAGCGCCCGGAACATGACCACGATGTTTGTCGGGACCCCCCCCTCCAAACACTGCTTCCTGGTTTTACAAATGGCTACCTTAGCCAATGCCAGGAGCAGGTTGACCAGGAGATCCCTAGGCTTATTGTCCCGGGACACTGGGCACCCAAAAATAAAAAGATGAGGTGAGAAGTGCAACCAGAACAGCAGGAGCAAGCTCCTCAAGAAGGAAAAGAGGGGTTGCAGTCTGGCACAACTCGAATAAATGTGATATACGGACTCCCGCTCGCCACAGAAGGGACAGGTGGCGGGGGAGTCCGTGAAGTGTGCCAAATACTCTCCTGTGCTCAGTGCTCCGTGGAGGACTCTCCAACTCAAATCCCCGGCGGGACGGGGAACCAAAGATGAATAGAGTTCCCTCCACCGGGGTCTCTCATCCTCGTTCGCTGGGAATACCCGCCTCCAGATGGTGTCTGGGCGGGTGACAAGGGCGAGGTAATGCACTATATGGAGCACCAGAGAATACAGGACTTTCCTCGGCATGCCGCGGAAACATGCCGGGGACATTTCCCCCAACTTGCTGAGGTTGGGGGAGAGAAGAGCCCGAGGGGGTTGCCGTGACCTTGGTTCTATGCAAAGATTCGGAGAGCCGAAGTTGATAGGATGACAAGGCTTTCCGGTCTGCAATACCCCCTCAATGAAGGTGCGGGAGTCGGGGTGTATGGCATCTTTAATCTCCTGGATCAAACGACGAGGGACGCGGGCAGAACGCAAATCCATACGGGGCGCGAGCACCTCTGCCCCTACCCAATCCCGCCGCTCATAGTCCAGGAGATCCCCGACTCTGGTCACCTGCGCCAGGATTAGCCGGCGGCAAATAGAGGGTGAATCCAACATCTGAGCCCCCACTGCCGGATTATACAGCAGGGGCTCGGCGAGGAAATCAATCCCCACCGCCTGTTTCTTCCTGGTCGCGGAGACCAGTTTCCAGGCCTTCAGTAAGTCCCGGTAGTATGCCGGCAGCTCCGAGAGGTTTCTACCTAAACCCTCGGGCCTGATGAAAAAGAGTTGCCGGTCATACCTCATATTGCGCAGCTGGCGAAAGAAAAAGGTTGCCAGCTGGCACCACTGCGGAGACGGATCTGCGAATAGGTATCTCTGCAGGTATTGGAGGCGGAAAGTGTGTAACTGGGAGCGGACACACACCACTCCCTGTCCACCCTCCTCCAAAGGGAGACACGCAACTCCCACAGAGACCCAATGCTTCCCCATCCAGAGAAAATCCATCAACTTCCTCTGGATCTTGTTGATAAATTCGGGGGTCGGACCCATGGCTATCAGCCGGTGCCAAAGCTGACTGGCCACTAGCTGATTAATCACCAGGGTTCTTCCCCTAAGGGAAAGCATTCTCGACAGATACACCCATGACCCCAGACGAGCAATGACCCGTTCTTCAAGATCACTGAAGTTTTCTGGGGCAGGGTCCTCTGCAGCAGACAGGTAGACTCCCAGATACTTGAGAGTATCGCTCCCCCACGAGATATTACGAAAAGTGGGGGGCAAAGAGTCCACCTTTAAGGGACCCACCAAGATGCCGGAGCACTTGGACCAGTTGATCCGAGCAGAAGAGGCCGCGGTGTAGACCTCTTGACACTCCTGTGCCCGCTCTAGATCATCTAGGTCCTGGGCCACGAGGAGCACATCATCGGCATAAGCCGACAGGACTACCCGCATGTCGGGCTCCCGCAGCACCAGCCCGGTAAGCCTCTTCCTCAGTAGGCAGAGGAAGGGCTCAATGGCCAGCGCGTACAGTTGCCCAGACAGGGGGCACCCTTGACGCACTCCCCGACCAAACACAAAAGGTGCCGTCAGGGACCAGTTAATCTTCACCAGACACTCTGCAGAAGCGTACAGCATCTGGAGAAAGCCCACAAATTGTGGGCCGAAGCCAAACGCCCGCAGGGTCTGCATAAGGTAACGGTGATCCACTCTGTCAAACGCCTTCTCCTGATCTAGGGACAGGAAGGCGAGTGATAGACCAGTCCTCTGTGCGTAATGCATCAGGTCCCGGACCAGAAAAATGTTGTCATGAATGCTCCGGCCCGGGACAGTATAGGACTGGTCAGGGTGAATCACCTCTGCCAGTACGGACTTGAGCCTCAGCGAAAGCGCTTTGGCTACGATCTTATAGTCCGTGCTGAGCAGTGAGACCGGTCGCCAATTAGAGATCTGACGGAGATCCCCCTTCTTCGGCAGCAAAGACAGTATTGCCCGCCGACACGAAAGTGGCATCTCACCGATCTCCAGGGCTTCGGCTAGGACCTCGGTGAAATCAGGTCCCAGCATCTCCCAGAAAAACCGGAAGAACTCCACAGTCAGCCCGTCTAGCCCCGGCGCTTTTCCGCGGGACATGAGACTGAGGGCTTCAGAGAGCTCGGCCAGAGTCAAAGGTAACTCAAGCCGCTCCCTTCCATCCTCACCGACCGTGGGAAGCCCCTCCCATAAGACCCTGCATTTATCTGGCTGGATGGACTCCGGAGAGAAAAGATCTACATAGAATCTCCTGGTTCTGTCCCGGATGCTCTCCGGGTCAGTCAGAGGGGTACCGTCCTCTGCCAACAGGCATGTGATATGTCTACGGTTTCCCCTCTTTTTCTCCAGCGTGTAGAAGAGGCGCGACCCGCGATCCATCTCTCGAAGGAAGTTGATGCGGGATCGCACATACGCCCCCCGAGCTCTCCGATCTTCCAATTCCCGGAGAGCGCACTTCCTCTCCATGTACATACTCTGCAGGTATTGGTCTCCCGCCACAGACAGCCGCTTCTCGAGATCGAGCACCTCCTCCCTGAGGGCCTCGATCTCAGCATCGCGCCGCTCGCTGGCACCTCTGGTGTACTCCTGACATACGAGGCGCAGATGAACCTTGCCCACGTCCCACCACTGCTCTAACGTGGCAAAGTCTGACCTGCAACCTCTCCAGGCCATCCAAAAGTCTCTGACCGACGTCGCAAACCCCTTGTCCTCCAACAACGAATTGTTGAAATGCCAATAAGCGGCCGAAGGTGCTGCAGGTAGCAGCATCAGCGTCACGGACGCACAATTGTGGTCCGAAAACGGCGCCAGCCTAATGGCACTGGACTGGGCTCACGACAGGCTGTGGCTGGAAATATACAGTCTGTCGATCCGGGACCAGGACATCCGTTCACCCCTAAACACCCTAACATGGGTGAACTCAGTGGATGCCTCAGGATGTTGTTCTCGCCAGACGTCTACCAAGGAGTAGCGGGTGATGACCTCCCGCAAGGCCGACGCAGAACACGGGTGTGGCTCCTGACCATTCCGGTCCTTCCGAGCCTCGAGGGTACAGTTAAAATCACCCCCGAGCACCACGTATTCGTCCGCGTCGACTGTCTCCAGGTATTCAGACATTCTGACGAAGAACTGCCTTCTCAGGGGTCCGGTGGCAGGAGCATACACGTTCAGGAAATTAAACGTGTAGTCCTCGTGTCGGACCCTGATATGCAACAGGCGACCTGGAACAACAGCTTTGGCAAGCAGCAGCTCTGGTTGAAAGGACTCAGAGAACAGGGTCACCACCCCACTAGATGTTGAAGTGAGATGGCTGAAGAAGACACTGCCTCGCCACTCCAAATGCCAGCTGGCTTCAGCCTCTGGAGTGGTATGGGTTTCCTGCAGGAAACTCACAGAATACTTCCCCTTCTGCAAGAAGGAGAGTACCTGGAACCTGCGAAACCCATCCTTACAGCCGTTAACATTTAGCGTACCGATGCTTAACGCCATTGGTAATCAGGAGTTTTTTGGTTCCCCACAGGTGCTCAGGGTACTATACCCTGAGAAGCCTTTACGTGGTCTCGCATCACTTTTTCAAACTTCAGGACCCGAATATGGATAGCCCCAGAGATTTTGGCCTTGTGGTTGGCCCTGATGTAAGCTCCAAGAGAATGGAGAATGACCGAGGCATTTTTCCACTTCTCAAGGGCCAACTTCACCTTAAAGTTTTTATGCTTGCAGAGGGTATCCTCTAGGAAAGCATCTAGCTCCTTGGCAGGGATAACAGGGGTCAAAGAGTCCACCGACTCCACGGTGCCAGAAGACTCCTCACTGAGCCCCAACTCCCTAAGCTCCTGTTGACTGAAAGGCTTAAGACCCTCACCCTCCCCTGCGGGGGTCTCTCTCAGTTCTACAGTGGGTTCCCCCTTCGGTGTTTCCACGCGGGGGTCCACTAAATCCTCCACTTCCAACCCCGGGATAGGATGTTCAGGGGTATCTGGTGGTGGCATGGCAGAGGCAGCGGTTTCTGGAGTGACCTTGTGAACCAAAAAGGTACCCATTACCCTCCTGGTCTCCTCTATCGCCGTGTAAGTAAACGGAATGTTAGGGGCCTTCGCCTCAATCACGGGAGGGCACTCTTCTGTAGGCACCCCAAGGAGAGAGTCTAGCCTGGCAGTCATCTTTGACAAAGACCAAAACTCCCCACTAAGAGGGCTCATGTCAGATAGCCTCCAGTTGAAATCCGAAGTGCTCACTAAAGCATCCCTACCTACACCTGCCTCCCCCTCTCCATCCTCAACCATGGGGGTCAGCCCTAGCCCATCCCCTACTTCTGGTGACGCAAAACCTGACTCCGCCTCAGGTGCGACACTCGAAGGCGGTACAGCCGGAGGGGGATCTTGGCTGGCTCCAAAGATAGGTGCACTCGGCAAGGCAAATTCACCGAAGCACAATTCTCCTGGGGATGCTCTCCAACCGGGAGGGGCGTTGAGAGGCACCCCAACGTCTATATCTATGGGCAAGGCCTCATGCTGCTGAGCATTTTGGCCTTCCACCCCAGAGACGCCGGGTACCTTCAGTTGTATTCCCTCCAGAAATTCGAGGGGGGGGGGCTGTACGTGTGTGGGATCTGGTTTACACTGGCTACTCGTAACCAGTGGTCTGGACAGGACCACCTTGTACGGAACTGATGTTACGTCCCGCTTCAGAGACTTCAGAGGGTAAACGTAATACGGTTCACCCTCCTCTACCTCCTCAATCACCCTCTTATTTGTTTTAAATTTCCTCTTTCTGGGAATTGATTCCCCAGGAGAGAGTGCCGCTACCTCCATAACAGGAGCTTCCTCCTGCTCCCCCACACTCTGTACGGTGCTTAAATTGGGGGTAAGGTGTTCTTGGGGGGGGACAGCGACAACAGAGGGCGACTGTTGTGGGGTGACTTTTCCTTTCTCCCTCTTTGTAGGGGGGAGAGGTTCAGATGTCACTGTTTGAGTTGAGGCAGTGACATCTTCTGTGATCCCAGGGGGGACCTGGGCCCTTGAGGTCTTTTCCTTCTCCCTCTGTTCTTTGGGGAGAGGTTCAGATGTCACTGTTTGAGATGGGCCAGTGACATCTTCTGTGGTCCCAGGGGGGGCCTGGGCCCTCAAGGGCTTTCCTTTCTCTCTCTTTCCTTGGGGGAGAGGTGTAGATGTCACCGCCCGAGATGGGCCAGCGACATCTTCTGTGGTCCCAGGGGGGGCCTGGGCCCTCAAGGGCTTTCCTTTCTCCCTCTGTTCTTTGGGGAGAGGTGCAGATGTCACCGCCCGAGATGGGGCAGCGACATCTGCTGTGGTCCCAGGGGGGGGGCTGGGCCCCCAAGGGCTCCGCCGCGGTAGGCGCAACGGCACAGGGTATTTCCCCCTGGGGGGAGACAGTGATAACAGAGGGTGGTCGCTCCAGGGCGACCCCCTCTCCTTCTCTCCGCTCTCCAGGGAGAGGTGCAGAAGTCACTGTTCCAGATGGGACAGCAACATCTCTTGTGGTCCCAGGAGGGACCTGGGCCCCTGAGGGCCCCGCTGTGGTGGGCACAGTGGTACGGGGTGTCTTGGCAGAGGGAGGGGTGGGTGTAGGAGTTGGGATAGGTCCTCTGTTCCCTTTGGGGCAACTCCTACGAGTGTGCCCCAGCTCCTTGCACAGATAACATCTAATTCCCTCCGTGCCATAGAACACTGTGTACATTATGACCTCGTAGGGCACCCTAAAGGAACCCTCCACAGATTCTGTGCTCCCCGGCAGCAGCACTTGTACCTGCCGTCTAAATGAGAGCACGTGCCTCAGCGCTCTATCCCTGCAGCCCAGCGGAATTTTTGTTATGGGAGACTTAATGTCTCCCAGGACTTGCAGGTGCAGCCGCATGAGGCTATCTGGGATGAAGGGGGGCACATTGGAGAGAATAATTCTAGTGCCTAACCCCTCCATGGGTTCTACAGGGATGTAGGTCCCCCCTACACTGATGCCTTTCTGCACCAGGGTGTGCTTGGCAGCCAGCGTACGGAGGAAGAAAACACCTCTCCCGTACATCTTGCTGGCCGCCACCACAGCAGAGGGACCCACAACATCTGCCACAGCCCTAACATAAATCTCCATGCTAAGGCCAGGTGATATTGGGCACCTCACCCCAAGCTTCCTGCTCAGACAGGGTGTGGCCCCAGCATTGTTATTGCCGGGGCCGACGCCTGCAGCTGGCACCTGCACCCAAGTTGAACCTGGGACTGCAGGGGTTAAACTGACAAGAGGAGCTGGGGGAGGTGTGACCAGGGCACTGGAAGTACCAGGCCTTGGGCTATTGTTGTTACTCCTAGGGGCCCCAGTTTTAGGAGTCCGATGTCCAGGTGTGGCCCCTGTTGCTGCACTAGTCCTGTTCCCCCCAGGCATGATGAAATAAGCCTCTAAGTAAGGGGAGGAAAAAGTGCTTAGGGAGAGAGATGCAGAGAGGTAACTGTTTCTTTAAGAACCAATTAACTATCTCTCTGCACAGGGAGGGAATGAAAACAGCTTTTAAAACCTGCTGTAATCTTCTCTTTCTCCCCTAATTATTTAACTCTCTCTCTCTTTCAAGAAACCACACACAAAAATGAAGGTCTTAAAGTAAGACACAGAGCTCCCAATTGCAAATGAAAAAGAAAGAAATCAGGCTTAAATTAAAGTGAAAACTGGAAGTAAAAAACAACCAGAGGTGGGGGAGGGGAGAGGGGTTGAGACTGCAATTTCTGCCAGCCAACGTGCAGCTTTGCTGGGTTGAAATACAGCAGCCTCTGGGTGAAAACAAAAACGGTTTTTAAACCTGAAAAAAACCACCCAAACCCTCTACAAAAACCACTGTATACTCACAGTATACTCCCCCACAGATCCACACCAAAGTATACCAAAAAAGAAAGAATAAAAAAAGAAAGAATACAACCTGATTCTTCAGCAATTGCCTGGGAACTCTGAGTGGAAAAGAAGCAGGCTCCAGCACAGCTACACACAGGAAAACAGGGACTATGCAGAACCCTTCCTTTTACCTCTGTATGAGGGGGATTCTATTTTGATCTGGTTTGAAACTGATTGGCCGGCGAAGCCGGCCAATTCAGTTGAACAGCAATTCTACTTGTTACCAAGTAGAACAAAGATAAACCAGTCAAACAAAAATGAAATGAACCCAACAAGTGCACTGATGAAGTGCACTTAAAACAGAAGGGTTAAATCTGAAGAACCCTGATTGGTGGATACCGAGCAAAGCACCCCGCCTAACGCCCACTGGGAGGCAAACTCTGAAACCGTCCCAGTAGACTCGGCGTACGAGTACTCTGCCCGAATACGGGAGTGCACCAGCGCCCGGAACATGACCACGATGTTTGTCGGGACCCCCCCCTCCAAACACTGCTTCCTGGTTTTACAAATGGCTACCTTAGCCAATGCCAGGAGCAGATTGACCAGGAGATCCCTAGGCTTATTGTCCCGGGACACTGGGCACCCAAAAATAAAAAGATGAGGTAAGAAGTGCAACCAGAACAGCAGGAGCAAGCTCCTCAAGAAGGAAAAGAGGGGTTGCAGTCTGGCACAACTCGAATAAATGTGATATACGGACTCCCGCTCGCCACAGAAGGGACAGGTGGCGGGGGAGTCCGTGAAGTGTGCCAAATACTCTCCTGTGCTCAGTGCTCCGTGGAGGACTCTCCAACTCAAATCCCCGGCGGGACGGGGAACCAAAGATGAATAGAGTTCCCTCCACCGGGGTCTCTCATCCTCGTTCGCTGGGAATACCCGCCTCCAGATGGTGTCTGGGCGGGTGACAAGGGCGAGGTAATGCACTATATGGAGCACCAGAGAATACAGGACTTTCCTCGGCATGCCGCGGAAACATGCCGGGGACATTTCCCCCACCTTGCTGAGGTTGGGGGAGAGAAGAGCCCGAGGGGGTTGCCGTGACCTTGGTTCCACGCAAAGATCCGGAGAGCCGAAGTTGAAAGGATGACAAGGCTCTCCGGTCTGCAATACCCCCTCAATGAAGGTGCGGGAGTCGGGGTGTATGGCATCTTTAATCTCCTGGATCAAACGACGAGGGACGCGGGCACTACGCAGCCCCATACGGGGCGCGAGCACCTCTGCCCCTACCCAATCCCGCCGCTCATAGTCCAGGAGATCCCCGACTCTGGTCACCTGCGCCAGGATTAGCCGGCGGCAAATAGAGGGTGAATCCAACATCCGAGCCCCCACTGCTGGATTATACAGCAAGGGCTCGGCGAGGAAATCAACCCCCACCGCCTGTTCCTTCCTGGTCGCGGAGACCAGTTTCCAGGCCTTCAGTAAGTCCCGATAGTATGCCGGCAGCTCCGAGAGGTTTCTACCTAAACCCTCGGGCCTGATGAAAAAGAGTTGCCGGTCATACCTCATATTGCGCAGCTGGCGAAAGAAAAAGGTTGCCAGCTGGCACCACTGCGGAGACGGATCTGCGAATAGGTATCTCTGCAGGTATTGGAGGCGGAAAGTGTGTAACTGGGAGCGGACACACACCACTCCCTGTCCACCCTCCTCCAAAGGGAGACACGCAACTCCCACAGAGACCCAATGCTTCCCCATCCAGAGAAAATCCATCAACTTCCTCTGGATCTTGTTGATAAATTCGGGGGTCGGACCCATGGCTATCAGCCGGTGCCAAAGCTGACTGGCCACTAGCTGATTAATCACCAGGGTTCTTCCCCTAAGGGAAAGCATTCTCGACAGATACACCCATGACCCCAGACGAGCAATGACCCGTTCTTCAAGATCACTGAAGTTTTCTGGGGCAGGGTCCTCTGCAGCAGACAGGTAGACTCCCAGATACTTGAGAGTATCGCTCCCCCACGAGATATTACGAAACGTGGGGGGCAAAGAGTCCACCTTTAAGGGACCCACCAAGATGCCGGAGCACTTGGACCAGTTGATCCGAGCAGAAGAGGCCGCGGTGTAGACCTCTTGACACTCCTGTGCCCGCTCTAGATCATCTAGGTCCTGGGCCACGAGGAGCACATCATCGGCATAAGCCGACAGGACTACCCGCATGTCGGGCTCCTGCAGCACCAGCCCGGTAAGCCTCTTCCTCAGTAGGCAGAGGAAGGGCTCAATGGCCAGCGCGTACAGTTGCCCAGACAGGGGGCACCCTTGACGCACTCCCCGACCAAACACAAAAGGTGCCGTCAGGGACCAGTTAATCTTCACCAGACACTCTGCAGAAGCGTACAGCATCTGGAGAAAGCCCACAAATTGTGGGCCGAAGCCAAACGCCCGCAGGGTCTGCATAAGGTAACGGTGATCCACTCTGTCAAACGCCTTCTCCTGATCTAGGGACAGGAAGGCGAGTGATAGACCAGTCCTCTGTGCGTAATGCATCAGGTCCCGGACCAGAAAAATGTTGTCATGAATGCTCCGGCCCGGGACAGTATAGGACTGGTCAGGGTGAATCACCTCTGCTAGTACGGACTTGAGCCTCAGCGAAAGCGCTTTGGCTACGATCTTATAGTCCGTGCTGAGCAGTGAGACCGGTCGCCAATTAGAGATCTGACGGAGATCCCCCTTCTTCGGCAGCAAAGACAGTATTGCCCGCCGACACGAAAGTGGCATCTCACCGATCTCCAGGGCTTCGGCTAGGACCTCGGTGAAATCAGGTCCCAGCATCTCCCAGAAAAACCGGAAGAACTCCACAGTCAGCCCGTCAAGTCCCGGCGCTTTTCCGCGGGACATGAGACTGAGGGCTTCAGAGAGCTCGGCCAGAGTCAAAGGTACCTCAAGCCGCTCCCTTCCATCCTCACCGACCGTGGGAAGCCCCTCCCATAAGACCCTGCATTTATCTGGCTGGATGGACTCCGGAGAGAAAAGATCTACATAGAATCTCCGGGTTCTGTCCCGGATGCTCTCCGGGTCAGTCAGAGGGGTACCGTCCTCTGCCAACAGGCATGTGATATGTCTACGGTTTCCCCTCTTTTTCTCCAGCGTGTAGAAGAGGCGCGACCCGCGATCCATCTCTCGAAGGAAGTTGATGCGGGATCGCACATACGCCCCCCGAGCTCTCCGATCTTCCAATTCCCGGAGAGCGCACTTCCTCTCCATGTACATACTCTGCAGGTATTGGTCTCCCGCCACAGACAGCCGCTTCTCGAGATCGAGCACCTCCTCCCTGAGGGCCTTGATCTCAGCATCGCGCCGCCCGCTGGCACCTCTGGTGTATTCCTGACATACGAGGCGCAGATGAACCTTGCCCACGTCCCACCACTGCTCTAACGTGGCAAAGTCTGACCTGCAACCTCTCCAGGCCATCCAAAAGTCTCTGACCGACGTCGCAAACCCCTTGTCCTCCAACAACGAATTGTTGAAATGCCAATAAGCGGCCGAAGGTGCTGCAGGTAGCAGCATCAGCGTCACGGACGCACAATTGTGGTCCGAAAACGGCGCCAGCCTAATAGTACTGGACTGGGCTCGCGACAGGCTGTGGCTGGAAATATACAGTCTGTCGATCCGGGACCAGGACATCCGTTCACCCCTAAACACCCTAACATGGGTGAACTCAGTGGATGCCTCAGGATGTTGTTCTCGCCAGACGTCTACCAAGGAGTAGCGGGTGATGACCTCCCGCAAGGCCGACGCAGAACACGGGTGTGGCTCCTGACCATTCCGGTCCTTCCGAGCCTCGAGGGTACAGTTAAAATCACCCCCGAGCACCACGTATTCGTCCGCGTCGACTGTCTCCAGGTATTCAGACATTCTGACGAAGAACTGCCTTCTCAGGGGTCCGGTGGCAGGAGCATACACGTTCAGGAAATTAAACGTGTAGTCCTCGTGTCGGACCCTGATATGCAACAGGCGACCTGGAACAACAGCTTTGGCAAGCAGCAGCTCTGGTTGAAAGGACTCAGAGAACAGGGTCACCACCCCACTAGATGTTGAAGTGAGATGGCTGAAGAAGACACTGCCTCGCCACTCCAAATGCCAGCTGGCTTCAGCCTCTGGAGTGGTATGGGTTTCCTGCAGGAAACTCACAGAATACTTCCCCTTCTGCAAGAAGGAGAGTACCTGGAACCTGCGAAACCCATCCTTACAGCCGTTAACATTTAGCGTACCTATGCTTAACGCCATTGGTAATCAGGAGTTTTTTGGTTCCCCACAGGTGCTCAGGGTACTATACCCTGAGAAGCCTTTACGTGGTCTCGCATCACTTTTTCAAACTTCAGGACCCGAATATGGATAGCCCCAGAGATTTTGGCCTTGTGGTTGGCCCTGATGTAAGCTCCGAGAGAGTGGAGAATGACCGAGGCATCTTTCCACTTCTCAAGGGCCAACTTCACCTTAAAGTTTTTATGCTTGCAGAGGGTATCCTCTAGGAAAGCATCTAGCTCCTTGGCAGGGATAACAGGGGTCAAATAGTCCACCGACTCCACGGTGCCAGAAGACTCCTCACTGAGCCCCAACTCCCTAAGCTCCTGTTGACTGAAAGGCTTAAGACCCTCACCCTCCCCTGCGGGGGTCTCTCTCAGTTCTACAGTGGGTTCCCCCTTCGGTGTTTCCACGCGGGGGTCCACTAAATCCTCCACTTCCAACCCCGGGATAGGATGTTCAGGGGTATCTGGTGGTGGCATGGCAGAGGCAGCGGTTTCTGGAGTGACCTTGTGAACCAAAAAGGTACCCATTACCCTCCTGGTCTCCTCTATCGCCGTGTAAGTAAACGGAATGTTAGGGGCCTTCGCCTCAATCACGGGAGGGCACTCTTCTGTAGGCACCCCAAGGAGAGAGTCTAGCCTGGCAGTCATCTTTGACAAAGACCAAAACTCCCCACTAAGAGGGCTCATGTCAGATAGCCTCCAGTTGAAATCCGAAGTGCTCACTAAAGCATCCCTACCTACACCTGCCTCCCCCTCTCCATCCTCAACCATGGGGGTCAGCCCTAGCCCATCCCCTACTTCTGGTGACGCAAAACCTGACTCCGCCTCAGGTGCAACACTCGAAGGCGGTACAGCCGGAGGGGGATCTTGGCTGGCTCCAAAGATAGGTGCACTCGGCAAGGCAAATTCACCAAAGCACAATTCTCCTGGGGATGCTCTCCAACCGGGAGGGGCGTTGAGAGGCACCCCAACGTCTATATCTATGGGCAAGGCCTCATGCTGCTGAGCATTTTGGCCTTCCACCCCAGAGACGCCGGGTACCTTCAGTTGTATTCCCTCCAGAAATTCGAGGGGGGGGGGCTGTACGTGTGTGGGATCTGGTTTACACTGGCTACTCGTAACTAGTGGTCTGGACAGGACCACCTTGTACGGAACTGATGTTACGTCCCGCTTCAGAGACTTCAGAGGGTAAACGTAATACGGTTCACCCTCCTCTACCTCCTCAATCACCCTCTTATTTGTTTTAAATTTGCTCTTTCTAGGGATTGATTCCCCAGGAGAGATTGCCGCTACCTCCATAACAGGAGCTTCCTCCTGCTCCCCCACACTCTGTACGGTGCTTAAATTGGGGGTAAGGTGTTCTTGGGGGGGGACAGCGACAACAGAGGGTGACTGTTGTGGGGTGACTTTTCCTTTCTCCCTTTTTGTAGGGGGGAGAGGTTCAGATGTCACTGTTTGAGTTGAGGCAGTGACATCTTCTGTGATCCCAGGGGGGACCTGGGCCCTTGAGGTCTTTTCCTTCTCCCTCTGTTCTTTGGGGAGAGGTTCAGATGTCACTGTTTGAGATGGGCCAGTGACATCTTCTGTGGTCCCAGGGGGGGCCTGGGCCCTCAAGGGCTTTCCTTTCTCTCTCTTTTCTTGGGGGAGAGGTGTAGATGTCACCGCCCGAGATGGGCCAGCGACATCTTCTGTGGTCCCAGGGGGGGCCTGGGCCCTCAAGGGCTTTCCTTTCTCCCTCTGTTCTTTGGGGAGAGGTGCAGATGTCACCGCCCGAGATGGGGCAGCGACATCTGCTGTGGTCCCAGGGGGGGGCTGGGCCCCCAAGGGCTCCGCCGCGGTGGGCGCAACGGCACAGGGTATTTCCCCCTGGGGGGAGACAGTGATAACAGAGGATGGTCGCTCCAGGGCGACCCCCTCTCCTTCTCTCCGCTCTCCAGGGAGAGGTGCAGAAGTCACTGTTCCAGATGGGACAGCGACATCTCTTGTGGTCCCAGGAGGGACCTGGGCCCCTGATGGCCCCGCTGTGGTGGGCACAGTGGTACGGGGTGTCTTGGCAGAGGGAGGGGTGGGTGTAGGAGTTGGGATAGGTCCTCTGTTCCCTTTGGGGCAACTCCTACGAGTGTGCCCCAGCTCCTTGCACAGATAACATCTAATTCCCTCCGTGCCATAGAACACTGTGTACATTATGACCTCGTAGGGCACCCTAAAGGAACCCTCCACAGATTCTGTGCTCCCCGGCAGCAGCACTTGTACCTGCCGTCTAAATGAGAGCACGTGCCTCAGCGCTCTATCCCTGCAGCCCAGCGGAATTTTTGTTATGGGAGACTTAATGTCTCCCAGGACTTGCAGGTGCAGCCGCATGAGGCTATCTGGGATGAAGGGGGGCACATTGGAGAGAATAATTCTAGTGCCTAACCCCTCCATGGGTTCTACAGGGATGTAGGTCCCCCCTACACTGATGCCTTTCTGCACCAGGGTGTGCTTGGCAGCCAGCGTACGGAGGAAGAAAACACCTCTCCCGTACATCTTGCTGGCCGCCACCACAGCAGAGGGACCCACAACATCTGCCACAGCCCTAACATAAATCTCCATGCTAAGGCCAGGTGATATTGGGCACCTCACCCCAAGCTTCCTGCTCAGACAGGGTGTGGCCCCAGCATTGTTATTGCCGGGGCCGACGCCTGCAGCTGGCACCTGCACCCAAGTTGAACCTGGGACTGCAGGGGTTAAACTGACAAGAGGAGCTGGGGGAGGTGTGACCAGGGCACTGGAAGTACCAGGCCTTGGGCTATTGTTGTTACTCCTAGGGGCCCCAGTTTTAGGAGTCCGATGTCCAGGTGTGGCCCCTGTTGCTGCACTAGTCCTGTTCCCCCCAGGCATGATGAAATAAGCCTCTAAGTAAGGGGAGGAAAAAGTGCTTAGGGAGAGAGATGCAGAGAGGTAACTGTTTCTTTAAGAACCAATTAACTATCTCTCTGCACAGGGAGGGAATGAAAACAGCTTTTAAAACCTGCTGTAATCTTCTCTTTCTCCCCTAATTATTTAACTCTCTCTCTCTTTCAAGAAACCACACACAAAAATGAAGGTCTTAAAGTAAGACACAGAGCTCCCAATTGCAAATGAAAAAGAAAGAAATCAGGCTTAAATTAAAGTGAAAACTGGAAGTAAAAAACAACCAGAGGTGGGGGAGGGGAGAGGGGTTGAGACTGCAATTTCTGCCAGCCAACGTGCAGCTTTGCTGGGTTGAAATACAGCAGCCTCTGGGTGAAAACAAAAACGGTTTTTAAACCTGAAAAAAACCACCCAAACCCTCTACAAAAACCACTGTATACTCACAGTATACTCCCCCACAGATCCACACCAAAGTATACCAAAAAAGAAAGAATAAAAAAAGAAAGAATACAACCTGATTCTTCAGCAATTGCCTGGGAACTCTGAGTGGAAAAGAAGCAGGCTCCAGCACAGCTACACACAGGAAAACAGGGACTATGCAGAACCCTTCCTTTTACCTCTGTATGAGGGGGAAGAACCATAATAGATTCATTACCTGCAGCAAGATGAGACACTCCACCATTAAAAAGGGGGAGTTGACGTGAGCTCTGGGGGAGGTGCCACAACCTCCATACAACTGATACCAGTCAGAAATTAATTAAACACACAAACCCAGCAAGCTCAAACGCCCACACCCTCCTAATATTGACTATATGTAATGTCACATAGAGTGCAACTGGGCTGTGGCACATGAATATAGGAAAACACAAGGGGTGCCCAGTGCTACATCCAAATGACAAAACATACATGGTAATAATTACAAGAAATGATGCTTCAATACTAATAACATTGCTAATGCTAATAATAAAAAATGTTTTTTTAGTTAGAAATTTTGGCCAAAACATCATAAACTTGCACACCAAACGTCAAGGTAAACCATAATAAGTGCTAGGAAGCAGTGTTTGGAGGGGGGGGTCCCGACAAACATCGTGGCCATGTTCCGGGCGCTGGTGCACTCCCGTATTCGGGCAGAGTACTCGTACGCCGAGTCTACTGGGACGGTTTCAGAGTTTGCCTCCCAGTGGGCGTTAGGCGGGGTGCTTTGCTCGGTATCCACCAATCAGGGTTCTTCAGATTTAACCCTTCTGTTTTAAGTGCACTTCATCAGTGCGCTTGTTGGGTTCATTCAATTTTTGTTTGACTGGTTTATCTTTGTTCTACTTGGTAACAAGTAGAATTGCTGTTTCAACTGAATTGGCCGGCTTCGCCGGCCAATCAGTTTCAAACCAGAACAAAATAGATCCCCCTCATACAGAGGTATTGGGAACAAATGCAGTGTAGTGTAGGACTTGCACTTATTATGGTTTACCTTGACGTTTGGTGTGCAAGCTTATGATGTTTTGGCCAAAATTTCTAACTAAAAAACCATTTTTTATTATTAGCATTAGCAATGTTATTAGTATTGAAGCATCATTTCTTGTAATTATTACCATGTATGTTTTGTCATTTGGATGTAGCACTGGGCACCCCCTGTGTTTTCCTATATATATATAGTCGTGAAAAAGAAAGTACACCCTCTTTAAATTCCATGGTTTTACATATCTAGACATAATAACAATCATCTGTTCCTTAGCAGGTCTAAAAATTAGGTAAATACAACCTCAGATGAACAACAACACATGACATATTACACCGTGTCATGATTTATTTAACAAAAATAAAGCCAAAATGGAGAAGGTATGTGTGAAAAACTAAGTACAGTACACCCTTACTGCTTCCATAGGAATTAAGATGCTAAGTAGCAGACAGGTGCTGCTAATCAAATGCCCTTGATTAATTGATCATCAGCAAGTGTGACCACCTCTATAAAAGCCGAAGTTTTAGCAGTTAGCTGGTCTGGAGCATTCAGGTGTGTTAACACAATGCCAAGGAGGAAAGACTTCAGTAATGACCTTGAGAAGCAATTGTTGCTTCACATCAATCTGGGAAGGGTTATAAGGCCATTTCCAAACATTTTAAAGTCCATCATTCTACAGTGAGAAAGATTATTCCAAAGTGGAAAACATTCAAGACAGTTGCCAATCTTCCCAGGAGTGGACTTCCCAGCAAATTCACCCCAAGGTCAGACCGTGCAATGCTCAGAGAAATTGCAAAATTCCCAAGAATTATATCTCAGACTCTACAGGCCTCAGTTAGCATGTTAAATGTTAAAGTTCATGACAGTACAATTAGAAAAAGACTGAACAAGTATAGTTTGTTTGGAAGGGTTGTTAGGAGAAAGCCTCTTCTCTCTAAAAAAAACATGGCAGCATGGCGTAGGTTTGCAAAGTTTCATCTGAACAAACCACAAGACTTATGGAACAATGTCCTTTGGACAGATGAGACCAAAGTGGAGATGTTTGCCATAATGCACAGCGCCACGTTTGGCGAAAACCAAACACAGCATATCAGCACAAACACCTCATACCAACTGTCAAGCACGGTGGTGTAGGGGGTGATGATTTGGGCTTCTTTTTGCAGCTACAGGACCTGGGAACCTTGCCGTTATTGAGTCAACCATGAACTCCTCTGTGTACCAAATTATTCTAGAGTCAATGTGAGGCCATCTGTCTGACAGCTAAAGATTGGCCGAAATTGGGTCATGCAACAGGACAATGATCCCAAGCACACCAGCAAATCTACAACAGAATGGCTGAAAAAGAAAAGAATCAAGGTGTTACAATGGCCCAGTCAAAGTCCAACCGGACTTGAAATGCTGTGGCTGGACCTTATGAGAGCTGTGCATAAACAAATTGCGCAAACCTCAATGAATTGAAGCAAGGTTGTAAAGAAGAGTGGGCCAAAATTCCTGCACAACAATGTGAGAGACTGATAGTCCTACAGAAAACGATTACTTCAAGTTATTGCTGCTAAAGGTGGTTCTACAAGCTATTGAATCATAAGGTGTACTTAGTTTTTCACACATGGCTTCTCCATTTTGGCTTTATTTTTGTTAAATATATCATGACACAGTGTAATATATCATGTGTCTTTTGTTGAAAATATAAAAATAAACAGGTTGCATTGTAATGTTTTTTTTTGTATCACAATAAGAAAACAGTTAAGTAAAATTTGCACGCTAGAAAACATTTTATCATGGTAGGTGCGCAATGGGTTCGGGGGGAGCCCTGCTCCTTTCATTTGTCCTGGGCCCCATGATTTCTGTTGGCGGCCCTGCCTCTGATGTGTCCTCTCTTTCATTTTGCAACCCCACATTCATGTACAAGATAAGTGCCCTGTAAATTGCTTTTCAGTCACATGATTCAGCAACACTGTTAAATAAAGCAAGATACACAAACCAGCATTCGTTAAATGCCCCAAATAATAACAATATCTTAGGGGGGGAGCAAACACAAAATATATAAATTGCATATAGAGAACGCCAATACTTTAATTGTATTTCATAACTAGAAGATAACCCCTTCTCATTTTTGCCATCCCAATGTCCCGTTTTTGTCTCAAGGAAATATGGTCAGCCTATAACATGTGTCTTTTACGTTCCTTTCTCTCCCTGATCACGACACTGAAATCCTGCAGCATTTCTCTGTTTCCCACTGGTTATTGCAGAATATTCTCTGTCAGGATCCAGGAGTCTCTATCACTGTGATTATAGAAAGCAGAGCAGCCAACCTCTGGGGTTAGGTTATTGTTATAACTTGTGTTACTGGAGTATGCTCCCATGGTACAAACTTCCCTGGTACAGTAATATGTTCTCGAGTCGTCACTTCTCAGCTGTAACCCGCATCCAGCACCAAACAGCACTGCTGTGATAGGCTGAGAACTTACAGGTCAGTGTCAAGGGGTCTGAGGGCTTCACAAGTGCAGTTCCAGGATGACTTCTTGTGAGAAGATATAAATAACATACAGATATCAGTATTACACAAGCACCATGCGGGTTAGACTCACACACAGCAGCTTGCGTGTACTGACTGATCTGTGTGGTTGATTGAAGTGCTGTTGGTTAAAGTGTGTGCAGTTAGAACCAGAAGCAGTTTGAACAAGAAAGCGGTTAAACAGGGTATAGTTATTGAAGTACAGTTTACTGTTAGTACTTTTAAACTTCATAGTTGCTAGAATGAGCAGGATTGAACTTCTCCTTCGTGACCCATTAAAAATTTTATCGCCTATACTGGCCTATAGGGCCTGCACAGACACACACACAGCCACTGATCCACACACACAGCCACTGATACACACACACACACACACACACAGCCACTGACACACGCAGCCACTGACACACACACTGATACACACACAGCCACTGATACACACACACACAGCCACTGACACACACACACACGCAGCCAAACAGAGACACGGCTACACACACACACACACACACTGATACACACACAGAGACACTACTACACACACACACAGACACTGATACACACACACACACACACTGATACACACAGACATTGATACACAGACACTAATACACACACACACACACACAATGATACTGATACACACACACACACACTGATATATACACACACACACACACACACACAAACACACACACAGACACTGATACAGATACAGATACACACACACACACAAACAAACAAACAAACACACACACACACACACACTCGCTCTCCCCTATACGCACACAGACACAAACAGTGAATTACAGGCAATGATGGATGTGAGTGACTGGAGGGGGGGCCAGGGACTGGGTGGGTGGGTGGAGGGGGGGACTGGGTGGGTGGGAGGAGGGGGGGACTGGGTGGGTGGGACTGGGTGGGAGGGGGGACTGGGACTGGGGGGGAGGACTGGGTGGGGGTGGGTGGGAGGGGGGACTGGGTGGGGGGAGGGCAGACTGGGTGGGTGGGAGGGGGGACTGGGACTGGGTGGGTGGGAGGGGGGACTGGGACTGGGTGGGTGGGGGAGGGGGGACTGGGGGGACTGGGAGCAGGGACTGGGACACTTGGGTGGGAGGCAGGGACTGGGTGGGTGTGTGGGAGATGGTGGGTGAGTGACTGGGTGGGTGGGAGACAGTGACTGGGTGGGTGACAGTGACTGGGTGGGTGACAGTGACTGGGTGGGTGACAGTGACTTTGACAGTGACTGGGTGGGTGGGTGACAGTGACTGGGTGGGTGACAATGACTGGGTGGGTGACAGTGACTGGGTGGGTGGGTGAGTGACAGTGACTGGGTGGGTGACAGTGACTGGGTGGGTGACAGTGACTGGGTGGGTGACAGTGACTTTGGGTGACAGTAACTGGGGGTTGACAGTGACTGGGTGGGAGACAGTGACTGGGTGGGTGACAGTGACTGGGTGGGTGACAGTGACTTGGTGGGTGACAGTGACTTTGACAGTGACTGGGTGGGTGGGTGACAGTGACTGGGTGGGTGACAATGACTGGGTGGGTGACAGTGACTGGGTGGGTGGGTGAGTGACAGTGACTGGGTGGGTGACAGTGACTGGGTGGGTGACAGTGACTGGGTGGGTGACAGTGACTTTGGGTGACAGTAACTGGGGGTTGACAGTGACTGGGTGGGTGACAGTGACTGGGTTGGTGACAGTGACACTTGACAGTGACTTTGACAGTGACTGGGTGGGACGCTTTCCCCTGCTGCCCCCGATATCCCCTGCTGCCCCCGATATCCCCTGCTGCCCCCGATATCCCCTGCTGCCCGGGACGGGAGGTGGGCTTGGGGGCACGGGAGGTGGGCTCTGGAGGAGGTGCCACGGGAGGTGAGCTCGGGAGGGGGTGCCACGGGAGGTGAGCTCGGGAGGGGGTGGCACGGGAGGTGGGCTTGGGAGGGGGTGCCACGGGAGGTGAGCTCGGGAGGGTTGCCACGGGAGGTGAGCTCGGGAGGGGGTGGCACGGGAGGTGGGCTCGGGAGGAGGTGCCACGGGAGGTGAGCTCGGGAGGGGGTGCCATGGGAGGTGGGCTCGGGAGGAGGTGCCACGGGAGGTGAGCTCTGGAAGCGGGTCGCGGGAAGAAGCGGGCCGCAGAGGACTTCCTCCTTCGTCCCACGTTGGGAGCGGGGGGGGAGGAAGGGAGCGGGGAGGAGGAAGGGACCGGGGGGGGAGGAAGGGAGCGGGGGGGAGGAAGGGAGCGGGGGGAGGAAGGGAGCGGGGGGGAGGAAGGGAGCGGGCCCTGCTTGCCCTGCGCATGCGCGCGGGACCGCGGGGGGAATCGCTGCCATTTTTTTAAACTCGAGCGGGGGGGGGGGGGGAGGCGGACGGGAGACACCGCGCGGCCAGCCTCGCTGCGTCCCGGCAATTTTGGTGCCGTGGCCCGGTGCCGGGTCGCGACCCACCATTTGGGAAACGCTGATTTAGAGGGTTATTCTCTTTTTCGGAAGGATCGAACAAATAGAAGGGAAGGTGGAGTATGTTTATATGTTAAACCGGATCTAAAACCTATTATAAGGGATGATGTCTATCAAGGGAATGATGAAAATGTAGAGACTTTGTGGATAGAAATTAGCAGTGGAGGTAAAAGTATAAAGAAAATGTTTGTGGGAATATGCTATAAACCACCAAATATCTGTGAGATTGAGGAAGCTAAAATACTTTTGCAAATGGAGAAGGCATCAAAACTGGGTCATGTTTGCATAATGGGGGATTTTAATTATCCAGACATAGACTGGGGCAATTAGATTAGCGTTACAACAAAAGGGAACAGGTTTTTGGGGGTGCTTAAAGACAATTATATGACCCAAATTATTGAGGAACCAACCAGGAGAGGGGCAGTTCTGGATTTGGTCATATCAAACAATGTAGAAGTAATAACAAATATTCAAGTCCTGGAACATTTGGGTGACAGTGATCATACAGTAACATGGTCTCTTTTGAAATAAATGATAAAAAAACAGATTACTTGGGTTCAACAAAGACCTTCAACTTTGGAAAGGCAGATTTTAATTAACTGAGGTCTAATCTAGTAGTAATACAATGGGGTGATGTTTTTGCAGGGAAAAATGTAGAAGATAAATGGGCAGTCTTTAAAACATTGTTAGAAAAGCACACTTATCAGTGTATACCCTTGGGTAATAAGTATAAAAGAAATAAGTCAAAACCAATGTGGCTAAATAAACAGGTAGGGGAGGAAATGGACAAGGATAGGAAGGTGTTTAGATTCTTTAAGTCAGAAGGGACAGAGACATCGTATCAGAATTATAAGGAATGTAACAAAAATTGCAAAAGGGCAATCAAATTAGCAAAAATGGATAATGAAAAAAGGATTGCAATAGAAAGTAAGGTCAACCCTAAAAATTTCTTTAAGTACCTTAATAACAAAAAAATTAGAAAAAAAAATATAGGACCCTTTCAGTGTGAGATGGGTAGGCAGATTATTGGAGATAAGGAAATAGCTGAGGTATTAAACAAATTCTTTGCCTCTGTGTTTACCAGGGAAGAATCAAGTTCAATAGTAGTGCCGCAGGAGGAAGCCACAACCTCCATATTAATGAACAATTTGTTACCTGAGTAAGAAGTTCATAAACGACTTGAAAAAATTAAAGTTAATAAGGCACCTGGCCCCGATGGCATACATCCAAGAGTTCTCAAGGAGTTAAGCTTAGTAATAGCAAAACCATTATATTTAATATTCAAGGACTCCATTTCCACAGGCTCGGTACCACAAGATTGGCGTAAAGCAGATGTGGTGCCTATATTTAAAAAGGGAGCTAGATCACAACCAGGAAATTACAGACCTGTAAGCCTGACTTCAATAGTAGGGAAACTACTTGAAGGTTTAATACGGGATAATATTCAGGAATACCTAATGGAAAATAAAATTATTAGTAATAGTCAGCATGGATTTATGAAGGATAGATCTTGCCAAACTAACCTTATTTGTTTCTTTGAGGAGGTAAGTAGGAATCTAGACCAGGGTAATGCCGTTGATGTGGCCTACTTAGATTTTGCAAAGGCTTTTGATACGGTTTCACACAAGAGGTTGGTGTACAAAATAAAGAAAGTTGGACTCAGTAATAATATATGCACCTGGATTGAAAACTGGTTAAAGGACAGACAACAGAGGGTTGTCATAAATGGAACTTTTTCAGGTTGGGCTAAAGTCGTGAGTGGAGTACCTCAGGGATCGGTACTGGGACCCCTGCTTTTTAACTTGTTTATTAATGACCTTGAGGTTGGGATCGAGAGCAAAGTCTCCATCTTTGCTGATGATACTAAATTTTGTAAGGTAATAGAATCAGAGCAGGATGTAATTTCTCTTCAGAAGGACTTGGAGAGACTGGAAACGTGGGCAGGCAAATGGCAGATGAGGTTTAATACAGATAAATGTAAGGTTATGCATTTGGGATACAAGAATAAAAAGGCGACTTACAAATTAAATGGAGATATATTGGGGGAATCCTTGATGGAAAAGGATTTAGGAGTGCTTGTAGATAGCAGGCTTAGCAATAGTGCCCAATGTCATGCAGTAGCTGCAAAGGCAAACAAGATCTTATCTTGCATCAAGCGGGCAATGGATGGAAGGGAAGTAAACATAATTATGCCCCTTTACAAAGCATTAGTAAGACCACACCTTGAATATGGAGTACAATTTTGGGCACCAATCCTAAGAAAAGACATTATGGAACTAGAGAGAGTGCAGAGAAAAGCCACCAAATTAATAAAGGGGATAGACATTCTAACTTATGAGGAGAGGCTAGCTAAATTAGATTTATTTACATTAGAAAAGAGGCGTCTAATAGGGGATATGATAACTATATACAAATATATTCAGGGACAATACATGGAGCTTTCAAAAGAACTATTCATCCCACGGGCAGTACAAAGGACTCGGGGCCATCCCTTAAGGTTGGAGGAAAGGAAATTTCACCAGCAACAAAGGAAAGGGTTCTTTACAGTAAGGGCAGTTACAATGTGGAATTCATTACCCATGGAGACTGTGATGGCAGATACAATAGATTTGTTCAAAAAAAGGTTGGACATCTTTTTAGATGGGAAAGGTATACAGGAATATACCAAATAAGTATACATGGGAAGGATGTTGATCCAGGGATTAATCCGATTGCCAATCCTTGGAGTCAGGAAGGAATTCATTTTTCCCCTTAATTGGGTTTTTTGTTTGCCTTCCTCTGGATCAATAAGTATAGATATAGGATAAAGTATCTGTTGTCTAAATTTAGCATAGTTTGAACTTGATGGACGGAAGTCTTTTTTCAACCTCATCTACTATGTAACTATGTAACTATGTAACATTTATACATGTCTTACAATATTCCAATATTCAAGAGGAGAAGTGTAATACACAAGTTCTTTGTTGTGTTATTTAGCTTGTAACAATCTCTACAGAATAACTATCTCAAATACACTACTAGCCCCCTTTTACAATGAAGTAACATCCCCAATTGCACACAGATTGTAATAAATGTGAGTCCTGGAGGTTTGTAAAGATTTCTTGTGGAGCAGCGCCTTCTGCTGGGATATCTGAATATTACACACACACCTAATCTATTATCCTGTTATCTGACGGGGTTTATTCTTAGGCCTGGGACATAGTAAAGACTTTTGTGCTGCTGCTCGCTGTTGCTTGCTGCCGCTCGCTCTACCAGGAGCTTTTTGCTGTCCTGGCAGAGGAGACAGCAAGCGCGCTTGGGAGGCGGGTATTACTGTGTGTGTGTCACTTGGTAGCTGTCAGTGTGTGTGTGTGTGTGTCACTTTGAAGTGGTCTGTGTGTCACTGGGGAACCTGTGTGTGTATATGTGTGTATGTATATTATATAATATTTAAAAAATTAAAAAAAAGACATGTGAGAATAAATTATTAATTAACACTGTGCAACTTTAATAAATATATTCACACACATTCAACACACACACACACACACACACACACACACACACACACACACACACACACACACACACACACACACACACACACACACACACACACACACACACACACACACACACACACACACACACACACACACACCTCTGTGCTGCCTCTACTCTGTCTGGTCTGGTGGCTCTGCTATCCACCGACACAGTAGGGAAAAAAAAGGCTGCAGCCCCATTGGATGGGAGCGGTCACGTGACCGCTCCTCCGCTCCCCCAAGCGGCAACATTTCAATCTTGCCTGTCTCTTCTGATTTTCTCAGCCTCCGCACGCATCAGCACGCATGCGGAGGGAGAAACTATAGCCACGCTGATTACAGATGCAGGGGCTTTGTGCATCAGTTCAGCGCGGCTCAGCCCGCCTCAGCTATGCTGATTTTACTATGTCCTAGACCTAACAATGAAATGTCCTGATAAGAAAACAAACACCTCTTTTTAATTAAGTGTTACACTTGTAATATTTTACTGAACCCTGAGTGTGTTTATACATCTTTATTTTAATGTAATCCTATTAACACTAATAGCTATTTTTCACGTGTATGAGTTTCATCTACAAAATGTATATAATTATATAGAAGTAAGAATTCTATGGAAATGTGGGAATTATTAGTCTTTGATTAAAGAGACAGTTCTTACTAGCAGGAAAGTGACCTAATGACAGTGACATGTTTAATAAGTTACATCAAATGACAAATGGAGCCGACTAAAACCTTTCAAAACATGTACAAGCATTTTTTTTATTTTTTTTATACTGTTAACTTTTCCATGGTAAACAAAAGCTTTGGAGGATTTTACAATCTTTATATGATTTTTTCGTGGTGATTAGACTTCTTGTCAGAACTTAAAGACACAGGTAACATGTCAGCTTTGTTCTGTGTTTTCTTTGTTTAGTAATTATGAAGCTGTCATTAGTCAGATAAACAGAAGTAACTGATCTGCTGATTCTCGTGTTCCGACAATAAATCTCAAATATTCATGTTCACAGGATACAAATAGGTAAGACAGTTACTTTATGGGGGATTTGATCTTTCTAAGGGGATAAGTACACAGCAATCGGTCAAATCTATAATTTAAATGGAACTTTCCCTTCTTTCCCCTGTTTCTTTTCTCCAAATATTTTATTTTGGATGGAAACAGTCCCAGATGCAATGCGGTGCTGCCTGTCTGGCAGCCAAAGGGTTACACTGAGACTGTATTATATCTATGTCAATGCTGGGCTTTTATCTGTCACATATAAAGGAGCCATGACCCATAGGGGAAAGGGGCAGCATGACCTCCGGGCTGGGACCCCTGAAACCCCCTCATTTTTTCCTCTTTCCCATTATTGGTGGGGGTTCTGGTATCAAGAGGGTAAGGTTGGATGGGAGAGCTAGGTCTGGGTGGGAGATGGGTTGGGTGGGAGACGTTGGGTTGGGTTGGGTGGGAGGGGTTGGGCTTGGAACCTTTGAAATCCATGGGCCACCTCTCATCCCAGTTCAAACACCATATGTTGGAGATTTGTGCAGGGGTTTTACAACAGGAATCTTATTTTAAGGGAAAATAGTATAGGCTTTTATTAGCCGAACCTTTCACAACATAAAATCTGCTTGTCTTCAGTATCCAAGAGCAAAATAAACAGGCCTAGCTCCTCTTTAGAGTGCTGACTATACACTGCTCAATTTGTCTCCAAGTTGGGGGGGCTAAGCCCCTTACCAACGATAACACATGATTCAGACATAGGCAAGTTTTACCTTCGGGCCCCGTGGCTTCCCCCTGGCTGAGATAGGGGGGTGGGGGAGGGGGAGTCCAAGATCGGGATGCTCTGCACAGTGGTCCAGGGTGACTTCAGCCTGGCTTGGGGTTATTAGAGGTCCCGAGGGATAATAAATACGTCAGATGTTTATTTTATTATTTCTTGTTTGGAATCTATGACCTTCACCAAAATGATTCCACCTCACCCCCCCCCCCCCCCCATTACGCTTGGATACAAGACTTCTAGGGCCCTGTCGACCAACAAAATGACCTTAAATGGGCACTAAGGTGCCTCATATTTCTTGGCATCCTAACCCCTGAAGTATAGACATACTGTAAGATATTAATTGTATTTGTGTAACCTATTGTTGTTCAGAATCCCCTAGTTTTATGGAATTAGAATAAATCAGTGCTGAAAGCAGGCAGGTACGGTCTGGGAAGAGTACTGGTAAAACAGTAAGTGTCAGTACTGCACACCTATAAGAAAATGAAACTGTCTCCCTCCTGCCTCTCTCTCCTGAATCTCTCCCTCTCCCTGCCTCTCTCTCCTGCATCTCTCCCCTCCCTGCCTCTCTCTCCACCTGCCTCTCCCCGGGTGTCTCCCAAACAGAAGTTGGCTCAGTCAGTAATGTAGGATGCCCTGATATGGGCATATCCATATATGGGTATATCCATATTTGGGCATTCACATCACTGACCGGAGCCGCTTCTGCTTGGGCAGATGGAGGGATTAGGGGAGAGTGGCTCCATGGAGGTAGAAGCCTGGCGGCCACTGCATCCTGTCCCTTCTCATGTCAGTGCCTATTGTCAGGTCAAATGTCCGATCAATTGCCCTAAGGTAGAGTAAGGGGGGGAGAGAGGAGAAAATACGGGAGCAGAGAGTAATGTCGGAGGAGACAGAGGGGTGAGTAAGGGGGGAGAGCAAAGAGAAAGGGGGTTTGAGAGAGAGATGGGAGAGTACCCTGAGACACCCCAGACCCCACCACCGATGATTTAAATGTCTGCCCAAGCGGTCTAGGACATTTGGTCGCGACAGTTTCGCCATGACCAAATGACCGCCGGCACTTCGCCACATCTCACGCCACCACTGGGCCACCATCGGCCAATTTGCCTCTAAGGTAAGTGCTTAAACCCCCTGCCCTAACCCTAAATACCCTAACCTAACCACCAAGACCTCTTAAATTAACACCCTAACTTAATGACTGAAACCCTTTATATTAACCCCCTCCCCATACCAGTAAAACATACAGGCGGTCGTTATTTGGCCCCGTCCCATTCACTTGGCCAAGAATAAAAATCTACTTTCACCGCTGCTTATAGGTCTGTTCTACTGTCACATACTGTAGTTTTTTTTTACATTTTCTCAATAATTATGTCCAGTTTGCTACGGTAATAAGTCTCAGTGTATTCTAGGCTCGTGTTATTTAGCTGCAGGTACATCTCGTTTTTCAATGTGTCCCAGGTGATAGTCACTCTATTTTTTTAAGGTTCTGCGGTAAATAGTATTTCCATTAACACTGTTGAGTAATCCCATCTCATGCACTCCGGCTCTCTCCCAGTTGGCTGCCTGATCCAGTTCCACCATTAGTCACTTGTTATAGTGTATCCACTAACTTTACAGGTCAGTCTCGGGGTCTGACTCAGTCTCCGGGAACTGGACCAGAGATTTTAACACTGATCAGCTAATGGAGAAGAACAAGCAGACTCAATGAGGTGACCTCTCTGAGGGCAGTATCACCCACACAATACGTGTGGAGCGCCAACTACCAGTACTTTCTAAAAACCCCAACAGGAGAAGACAACTCGGCAAATGTGTCATTATCAGCCAGAGAGCAATGACCAGGACAATGCAGCTCTCGGTTTATAAAATGGAAACACACAGGAACCTCTATATAAGGAGCTGTTGTGGGACAGATTTACATGCACAATACACACAGTGTACAGTATATAATATCACAACATTTGCATGGTTAATTCTGTAGGTGGATTTTCTGGGGCTTTCATAGGATTAGTTATATAAATCTCATATTGTTAATTGAGATTCACTGTGCACCCTACAGTATATAATACAGAGTAGATTAATGTTGAATTTGGATGCTGAAGTATGTATTAAACTAAATTGATGCAAAGAAGCTGTGTATCTTGTGTTGAAACATCACAGCTTGTTACACAATGTTTTCTGCTATGTCTGTATAATACAACCAGATATTTGTATTAAAATAGATTTTTTGAAGGAAATTCTACCTTCATCATGGAGCTTAGATTGGCAAATGATTCTCCAATCAGGATTAATTAGAATTTTATGGAAAAAACAATAATTGGGGCTCCTAACAGTGTCTGCATTGGACATTATATTCTGTTATTTCTGATAATATGCTGGAAAAAGTGCATCGTTTCTGTTCATTGCTTCCAATTATCTATCCAGAGATATCTATCTTACAGTTCCAATATTTATATCACAGAGGCATTAGCTTCATACAGGCAGGTGTGAATGGAGAATTTATAACACTGTGCTCGTTGGAAACAGTTCTAACTAGAGATGGGCACATTTTTGGGGGCGAATTTCTATCTGCAGCAGATCGTCCGGTTCCTCTGGTCCGCGGATTTCAGTGGATCAATCTCAAAAAGGGTGATTTGCGATTTGCAGATTTTTTATTATTACCAATACACTCCGTAGATTCAGCAACCCGTGGACTGATTTGTAGAATCTAATCCTAATCCGCGGATTGGATTCTACAAATCTGTCAATGGATTGTTTCCAGTAACGTTTTTCGATGAATTTGTGTGGATTGAATTTGCCCAAATCCGTTTGTGGATTTTACTCTGTGAAACGAATTATGGGAGTAATTTGGCGAATTAGAATCTTCCCCGGATTGGCCAGTTCCTTTGACCAGGGGATCTGTAATGGCAGTTTATAATGTCTTGTTTTTTTTTAATAGGTTTGAAGCAGGGGGTCTCTGGGGACTTCCTCCTTTTTGAAACAAACACCTCCATACAGAGTGCTGGTATCTCTCTTCAGTTTCAATGTCCAATTCATATGGTCTATAGGAAGCCTTGACCGGATGTGACGGTACGGCCTGTTGGGGAGGTCAGATAGATGCATAGACCGAGGGTGAAACTTAATTAGATTGGTTTAATAACCAAAAGACAACTAAAACATTGGGTACACTGTCCCTTTAAGGCAAAACACAAAATCATAAAATAAAATCCTATTCCCGTTAGGGAAACTAAATAAACGTTTCTCCGCCCTTTCTATCTGACTGGCTGGGTAAGCCAGTTACCAGTCTAAACTTATAACCACAATATTACTAAGACAGGGAACAATATAGAAAGTCTTATCTGACATGTTGGTCCAGAGCCTCCGATTTCTCCAGCGCAGCATTTGAGGTCTTGCTGCTCCCAGGAAGTATTTTGCCCTTCTGTTGCCAGGCAAAATCCTCTGGTGAACCAGCCTTGATCAATGCGGGCGGGATCTGTCTGTGAACAGACTCCAAACAGGGACACTGACAGCTACTTCCTGCTTTTTATACCTGTTCACTCAGGAGTTTTACATGTCAGCTGCAGGAAACCCGACACCTCAGTTCAGTCTCCTGCCCTGTAAAGGAACTTAACCTCTTCACTCCTTTACACCGGGTCATTTAAATTACATAGAGATCCGGGGAATGGATTTGGACTGTTCCACCCATCTTCAGTTGAAACATCTGGTAGATCTAAGTTACAACTGCGGCCGCCTTTATCCTAATGCGCCAGATCCGTGGCGCTCTGATAACCGCGGCCAGATGCGGTATATTTTCTTTTGTTCCGGAGCGCTTTCCGGTATGTTAGCGCTCGGATTTTTAGCGCTGTCTGCTATACTGCAATACCGTCTAAATACACAGGTGGGCGTTCGCGAGCTGTTGTCTTAAAAGTCTAATAAGTCTAATGCATGTCTAATGCATTGTCTGTGTGTGCGCGCACAGTATTTGTAAAATGGAAGATTTACAGTATACAGTATTACAAAAATATAGCGTCGCGTCTTCTTCGAATATAAAATTATAACATTTCTATACAGTACTGTATGTACGGTATTACATTATTTTGTTATCAGTACTTTTACTTTTAGTTGTTTTCATACTCTTTTTATATTATGTGTGTACCGTACAGTACTGTATGTCTCATTTGAACATTGTTGAAACGCATAGGCGTGTTATAGTATCACATTTCGGTGCATACAGCGCTCTCCCTCTTGCCCCCGCACACACACAAGGCTAAAGTACTATTTCAACATCTTATCTACAGTACAGTACACCTCTCCCAGCCAGATGGCTTTCTGAAAGCCAGATGGCATTCTGGCTTCAATCATCCCAAACCTGTCATCACATTCCTGCGTGAGAGACACTGAGCCTGGTGTCACATTTCAGCGCATGCATGTAATCCTCTTTCGGAAGGAACATAGTTGATGATTAATGCGCATACGTGTATAACTTCCCATTCATGTTATTCTGATATTCTATCGGTACTGTAGCTTTTTAATGCGACACTGGTCATTCACATGCTTTATGTGATTTTTATTGATTTGGGGGTGTGGGGATCAAAACATTATGATGACCTGTTGGAAATATGTCTTTGAACTATAGTACAGCTAATCCTTCATGCTGCTTTACCCCCCTCCCCCCCGCAGACACACACATGGCTCAAGGATTTCAACTTCTTATCAACACCTCTCGCAAACCATTCATTTTCAAATGCTTGGCTAATCCATTATGCTAATCCATTATGATGACTCATCCATCCACCCCTCCCCTCCCCCCCCCAACCCTTTGAGGCTTAGTTTACGGTAACGCATGCGCACTTGTGATAAACCCTTCTCGAATTGAATATGTTAATCTGATTAGCCAATGAATAAAAATGTAACCAATGAATAAAAATGTAAGCCTTCTTGAAGAATCCCCCCCCCACACACACACACACATTCACAGTGAATTTAAAGTTCAAAGAAAAAAAATGAGATTTAAAAAATATTCTTATATATTATCGTGAATGTAATGAAATGTTTATTTTATTTTATCAGGAATAAAAATTACAAATAATAATTTTTAGTGTTTATCTTCTTTGTACAAGTACAGTAGTGTACAGCAGTGTACTGTAGCTCTTCTGTCAGTTGAAATTTGAGGTGCATAATCATGGAAGAATGAAAAATACAAATAATCATGAATAATGCACATTTATAATAATAAAAACAGTAATACACATTTTTAGTCTTTCTCTTGTTCGTCATGGCCACATTGCATTCTGTAGTTCATTGGGAGAGGGGGTTTTGTGTAAATCATGACTGTAGATACACTATACACACAGTTCACACAATTTACACATGATACCCCCCTCCACCCACCCGTCCTTTTGTAGTGCAGCCAGCTCTCTGTGAAAAGGAAAGAAAGAATTAGTGCAGTTAAGTGCATATAATTACATTGTGTACAGTATAACTACTCCATATTGGACTACTGTATGCAGTTACTACAGTCAAACTACTGTATACTGGAACTACTGTACTGCAAAATACTTTGTAACAAGATTGGTAGTGCAGCTCTCTCTGAAAATTAAAAATTAGTGCAGTTAAGTGCATATAATTGCATTGTGTACAGTATAACTACTCCATATTGGACTACTGTATGCAGTTACTACTGTCAAACTACTGTATACTGGAACTACTGTACTGCAAAATACTTTGTAACAAGATTGGTAGTGCAGCTCTCTCTAAAAATTAAAAATTAGTGCAGTTAAGTGCATATAATTGCATTGTGTACAGTATAACTACTCCATATTGGACTACTGTATGCAGTTACTACTGTCAAACTACTGTATACTGGAACTACTGTACTGCAAAATACTTTGTAACAAGATTGGTAGTGCAGCTCTCTCTGAAAATTAAAAATTACAGTAGTGCAGTAAAGTGCATGCTGTATACTGCAAAACAATCTGTGCCATACTTACCTGTATCATACTATACTTGGTGTGCCTGTACTTACCATACTACAGTACTGTACCATACTACTGTACCTTCCTGATGCTGGCCCATTACGCTCTATCACAATGGGCAACACAGTAGCAATATGGTCGATATATTTATTACATCGTTCCACAGTGAGCACATCGTTCCAAAAACACATTATGCCATTCGCCAACTCATCCTTTTTGGAGGGTTTCACCACTTTTCGGATATGGTCCTTCAGCTGATGCCAGACCATTTCGATCGGATTGAAGTCTGGCGATCTGTCATTGGAGGGGGGAAAAAAGGACAATTACTTAAAGAGATACACGGTAAACAGTGGGAAAAAATGAGACACGGTTACCATACTTACTCCACTGGCGTCTTCCACAGGCAAGAATATGCGCAGTTGACGCGGTGTGCTTCGGATCGTTGTCCTGGTAGAAACGGTGATCATCTGGGAATTCACGCGTGATGTATTCCACAATCTCAGGCACTATTTGCTCTTGGAAAAAAGCTTTATTCATGATTCCTGTAACAAGAAAAGAAAAGTGCTCAAAATAATGCACACTATAGTAGTACAGTACTAGTACAGTGCTTAAGGCTACAGCATGTGACTTTATGCATTATTATACTGTACCATCAAAGATGACGATGCTTCCTGGTCCACGCCTAGAGATGGCACCCCACACATGCATCTTCACTGGGTGTTTTGGACGCGGCTTCATAGATATGCGTCCTTTTTTGTGGAATGCAAAGGTGGCGAATCTCTCCAGATATACAGTTTACTCGTCAGTAAAGATGCAATCCTGAAACTTGCATGCCTTTTCACTTGAAAAAGACCTGCTAAGGTCGAAACGGTCGTTGTGTATGGCGCAATAAATTTGATACTTTTGCAAATCCGTGGAGCGCTGGATCTTTCCTTTTCACAGTTGAAGCTGCTCTACCCAGACAATGTCTATAGAACTTTATTAAAACAGTTGACATCTTGAGTGGGCTATCCAGGATGGACTCCCCCGCCACACGGAAGTGCCTTTGAAGCAGACCAAAGAAAGAGTCCTGACCGGTTTCAACCCAGTATTTTGTATTTTGTTAAAACAAGTGTAGCTCATTAACCCCTCAAGCACCAAAGGGCATTAAACGACCAATTAGCTCATGATATTATCATGATAGTGCACAATAGATTTGATTTATTTTTTGAGTGCTGATCCAGTATGTTTTATGTATAGTTGTATGCATCTTGTGGTATAGATGCAGGATCATAGCATGTTAATCTGATTTATATATACAAAAGAGTGAGGGAGTGCTAGTTCTTTCAATTTAAAAATAAATAAATGTTAGTCTAAAAAACATTTCAATAATTATGGTTTTTATTTGAATTTATGGATTCATACGTTGAAAAAAAATCAGATTCTTCTGGATATTATTAAGAGAGTTTTACTCCCAAGATATTGCTCTAAATATTTATCTTGAAGAGCATGCAGTGCTGTATACTGTACATTGATGTCTCCCTTGGGTCTGGAGTGAAACTGCTTGTCATATCCTATATTATTCTGCGACCATCTGCTGCATGTAACAGCTGCTGGGCAGATTGTGTACATGGGCCAGATAAGGGTTTCGCACTGTGTCTCCTGGCACAGAAGTATGTAGCAGAGTCAGATTCCATTAGCCTGTCAATGTTCAGCAGAGCAGTGGATCCACTGGTGGAGGGGGTGACTCTCCCCTTGAAATTCTCTCCTATATAAGTTGTTTGACCGGTTCTAAAAGCTGCCAACCAGACAAAGCCTCCCCCGGGAGTCTGACGGACCCAGTGTATGTGGTTATCATTAATGTTATACCCACTGACCACACACTGTAACTTAATGGACTTCCCAACTTGGCCAATTTCTGAATCTTTCTGACTTAAAACCACGTCTGCAGAGGAGCCTTTAGAGAAAATGAAAGAGAGGATATTTTATTAACATCTATCAGTCTACTTAGTGTAATAACGTTAACATGAAGATCTGAAGGTTGCCAAACGGTCTCAAAGCTGAGAAACACTTCCAACTTTGAGCCTCATTGCGCTTCCCTGTATAACCCCCCCACACCTTAATGTCTTACACACATACTCACGTGATATGTACAGCACCATGACACACAAGTGATACAATGACGTCATTTCAGAAAACGTTGCACCTCTGGCAGTTACTGTGATTAATGAACCTTTAGATGGCAGTTAAGTGACTCTGATCTCTCACCTTCTCCTCTTTTAAACTGAGAGAAACATTTATTTGCATTTTCAGTTCAGTTTTGTGTCCTGTTTTTAGGAGGCTGCTTATTCATTTCAAGATAAAAGAAAAACACTTTTGAATC
Source organism: Ascaphus truei (assembly GCF_040206685.1). NCBI lineage: Eukaryota > Metazoa > Chordata > Amphibia > Anura > Ascaphidae > Ascaphus > Ascaphus truei. The sequence goes on from NC_134495.1 coordinate 39,139,287, forward strand.
TCACTTCCTAAATGAGTTTCCATGTTCCACGTTGGATGATGTTTCATTATAACATCTAAATATAGCTAATAGTGCTTTTGGGCATTCAACAAAAAAATACCTGTCTAAAAATACGCCTATGCATTTACATTTTAACCATAAACTCATTGAGTCTCACTGTGGATACCTAGGCCTTTCAATGGGGGGTCTAGATACCCACATTGGCAATCAATGGTAAGCTGTAATAAAAAAAAGATGAATAAAAATACATTAATTGACCTGCTTGACTACCTTAGTGGCTAGTAACGCATTTCTAAGCAATCCGTGTTACTAACTGCGAAGGCAATTAAGGGGTTTACCCGTCATGCCACCCCAACCCCTCAGTTCCTTTTGTTTTGCACACCCACTCCTTTGGTGAGCCCCTCAATGGGGGTCTACTTATTAAGTACCATGGTTGAGTTAATATGTGCCAGGGATCTCAGGACCAACCCCTTGAAGAAGTGTCGTTGAGACACGAAACGCATCGCGGTGAGGTCATACACAACGACATAGTCACCTGACGACGGACTACGGAAGCTGCAGCTCGCATACCCATGAGGACGCCAAAAGAATTGTGTTTCCAGCCTTTTTCTTTTACCATCACAGAGACTGGGCACTTTTCGTTCCTTTCAAGACATTGAAACTTTTTGGCGTGGGGTTCAGAGAGATTTGAGGTCCATTCCTCGAGGGTGTTGCGGACGTTTGGGATTATTGTGATCCACCTTATATTTTAAAGTAAGTTGTACACGTTCCAAGTGTACTGATAAATTGTTTTAAAATTACTAATTGTGTCTTTTGTTTCTTCTCTTATGCGCCCCTGTACTTGTTTTTGTTCGTTGGATATTCCCCGCTGATCACGGGAGACTGGGAGCTGCAGGGAGAAGCACACAGACTGGGAGGAGATAGAAATTTAAGGACAGCGCACACTATACACTGGCGACACACTTTATTCGAGCTCGGCTAGTCCCACGAATTCGGGTATACCCGGGTGTATTGAGGTTTGTGACTGTTTTCTGCCCGAGTGCATTGAGTTATTTTCCGGCAGGGATTGAAGCATTTTATTCCCGCTGGCTGCAATACTGCACAGTACATATATATATACTGCATTACAATTCATGAATTTATGCCATCTGGTAGACACGCGAAGCATTGCAGCCTATTAAATCCTAATCATTATCATTTAACAGATCAGCCGCCCATCAGCCAGGCATGAACCCAGGCTGGGAAGGCAAATGCAACGAGGCTTGTCAGAGGTGAGGAGCGGCGCATTCCAGGTATCTGCCAGGTACATACCGGGTATTTGCTCGAATAAAGTGTGTCGGTGCAGTACCTTTCTACTGGAATATATTATTACCTATAATTCAATCATTGTTCAACTTAATGTGGGAATAAAGATGCACATTCTTAGTGTGAATGGAATCCAGCACGTTCTGTAACCTCTGGTAATAAGATGGGACTTTCCTGCTCAGACATCTTATACATGAAATAAATTGTGTGTTTTATTTGAAGAAAAGTAGACTTTAAAGTGTATCTGCAGGGGGGTAGGGCCACCGACAGGAGGGGAACGCCGGCACAAGTGTACCGGGCCCAGTGGCTGCGGGGGCCCCGGTGGCTGGATAAAGCAGTTGCCGCCGGAGACCGTCTCTCCCCACCTGCAAGCCTATTTCTCTCTGTCGCATGCAGGGCCCTCTGACATCAGCGTGTGATGGGCCTCTCTGATGTCGGCACAAAAAGTAAGCTTGCACCAGCTTCCGGCTCACGGAAGAATGAGTGGGAGGCCCGGCGCGCTGAAGACAGTGAGAGGAAGAGCCATGCAGGGGGGGAAGAGTCGAGGCCTTCTGGTGGGCAAGTTGATGTGCAAAGGTGAAATGCATATGTTAAATCCTAACTTTTAATACACAACTTAAAATAAAGTGACTGAACGCGGCGATAACTAAAAACATGCAGTCAACTGGAATAACTTGTACTGGAATAAGTAGGATTGGTGCAAAGGTGGGGAGAGAATGGTAGTAAATGAGGTCAGTGACCTTTGAGGTAGACTGACGAAAAGGCAAAGAAGGTTATTGTGGCGGTGAAAGGCTTAACCAGGCCAATCATAAAGGTATTATGCCCGGCTGGTTAACCCTAAACCGTTTTGGGACGGAAGGGTTTAAAATGTATATCACCATAATACCATGTTTTCCCCTACACTACCTTTATTGTCCCTGTTTTGCAGCTCAGAAGCTAGCTCCGGTTGTATGTATGTCTGTAAACTGTGCAAATTGTATTCAAGACACAAGGGGGAGCTTCCAGCGCTGTGCTAAATGCTGATTGAAGAAGCGTGCCTGTGAGTAAGTGGCTGCTTTGAAGATGGTTATCACTTTCTAAGCCGCAGACCTCTAAACCGCAAAGTCAATTGAATAAGTGGTCTGTGGTTTAGCTGAAGTGTCTTCTTGATACATGGTATCCTTCCGTCTCATTATCCACTTAAGGCGAATTGGTGGCGCGCGTCTGCGGTTACTGATCAAAGCCAGCACGGATACATTGTATGCCGGCTTGTAACCAGACCGATTATAGGTCAAACCGCAACCCACATCATAGAGCCCCTTCAATTAAGAGGATAACTGGCGCTAGGAAAGAGCTAGCACTCTGATTTATGGAGTGCAGCTAGTTAAAAGTGTACCAAAAGGGTACCATGAAAATACATATTGGTTTTATATTTGTTGCACCTACAGAACATACATATATAAATAAACTGTATTCCAATGGTGTTTTAAATGCAAAGGCAGGAAACCCTTTCCTGCCGGTCCGGCAATGAATCCATTAACACGCCCATATGTTATGGATGAATAAACTGAGGGATTTTTCATCTCTGTACTTCAAAGGGCACCCTGCTGTCGGTGCCCCAGTGTCTAGAGAAGTCCGGCGTTGAAAAGCCTCAGAGACCCTAGGTGTTAGGGTGGCTGGATTATTCCCAAGTACCAGATACCGGTGTGAAGTTTGGGCGCTTCACAATTGGTAGCCAAACCCCAGGTAAGAGGTTGGGTCTGGTATGTCACCAGGTAAGAGGTTGGGTCTGGTATGCTAAGCAGCTCAGGTGTGAGGTTAGCGCATGCTCGTAGCAGACCGGGAGGCAACTTCTGCCTGTTCTAGGAACACCTGGCAAGTCGGGGATAGGTGGGAAAAGTTATTCCCACGAGAGGATTGGGTGTGTATGTTAGAAATAGGACCCTTAACCTATAAAGATGCCTGAAGCGCAATCCCTGTCAGATTCATCTGAGATTTTACCAAGAAACATCCAAGTTCTAGCGTCAGCAGTTCCGGAGTGTGAGGAGATAACATCATAACCAAGGATCGTGCCCCTCTTCCAGAATTTGTTTGAGCTAAGGATTCCCGAACGAATCCTGTAAGGACATTACACAATCTTTCCTTTCGGCGGACATATAGGGGTGACAAGTTGCGCCCCTAGCCAAGGACTGTCGCACGGCTCAACTCGCGCACCAACTTGCATGCGTGCAGGGGTGTCCAGAGACTTTGTTTCCTTCCGTGGACATTTTATTTCATTTTCCCATTCCAGTAAGTGTTTATTGAGTGTAATTGTGAAGTATTGTGTGTTTGTCTTAAAAGGAAATACATTCAATTTATTTTACCCTCCTTGTACTGCTTAGTCCAGAATCCCAGTATTAATGTGTTGGTAAGACCTGGTCTACCGTGACAGTGATAGAGGCAGAATTTTCACCACCTTAGGCTACGGCCCCAGTCACTGTGTGCACGCGGGCGCAGCAGCAGCTGGCAGCGCGTTGTCAATGTTCCAAACTGACAAACGGGGTTCATTTGATAATAAGTAGTTTATTGCAAAGTATGATCATACACATTCAAAAGTCTATAAGACTCTCTGCCAGGGTGTGTCCAAGCAGACTCTTTTATACATTTTTTGGTTCCTTTGTTCAAAATGTGTTACTTGGCAGATTATACTAACCACTCCTTAATTTTTAAACCAATCATCTTATAGATCATTAAACCTGGTTAGAACTGGCCTCAAAACAGCTATGAATAAATACTTGTTACACACTATCACTAAGAATGTGGGCGTTACTTTAGTCACCGTCGTAAACCTACTTGAAGCGAAATCTCCCATCTACACACCACATACACATTCCTTCACATAACTGACATTACAAAATGGAAACTGAACATCACTTTTAATCCTTCTCCAGAGACCCCCCCAGTCTATTTCAGTAATATGAAAGAACTTCTCAAGGAGAGAAAGATGCGTCGCACAGCACAAAAATAGATGAAGGCTGATGTGGGATAAAAATAAGCTTTATTTGCACAAGGTGCAAGCGAGTCCTCTTGACGCGTTTCGGCCTGGAAGGCCTTTGTCAAAACTCTTTTGTGTAGAGTTTGTGTCCATATTGATTGTACAGGATGTGTTTCCAAAGTCTGCTTATAACAGGAACAAAAAATAAAGTCCAAAATGCTGCATCAGATCCATCATAAGTCCCTCAGAATAGAAGATTACATAAAGGCTGTAGTAAAGTAAACACTCTACATGTTTCACCCGTCGGTGGGCTTCTTCCCAGAGTGGTAAAATTTAAAGTGAAGGCGTGCAGTGTTTTATAGATGGTAAAGTAATTAGTTCCAGCTTTGTTCTTATTTCACCTATAATAAATATATGACAATTTAAAATCCTTATTCTTTTGATTCTTCAACCATAAAAAACTGGTATAAATATCTTTTAGTTCTTTAGAAACTTGTATAAATATCTTTTAGTTCTTTAAAAACTTGTGTAAATACCGTAGGTCCTTGATAGAGGAGACCATTTTACAATGCGTCACATGGAATGTGAGCTCTGCCTCTGTTGTAACAATACTCGGTATGGGCACTTCCCGCGGGGCTGTAATACATGTTTTCTTTTATTTAACCATCACCCAATCTCCAAGCTCGAGTAGATACATTTTCAGGTTCTTGTATGGAAACTGTACAACTTTGACCTGTAACGTTAACCTGTATATAGAGAGACTGCAAAATGTTTTATTAGTTGCATACAATACTTGCCAATTGTTTCATTACAAATAACATAGTCTTTAATAATTAGTTCATTAAACTACTGATACTTCCCGTAAGTGTCTCCTAGAGAGATCATTTATATCTGAGTAAATATTATATTATCTATGCCTAGGAATAAATTCCTGTAACATTTTCTTTAACACTGTTTTAGCATCAGCATATAGAGAGGGGTAGATCTTAACTCATCCTAAGAAATACATATTATAACCAATACATATTAAAAATAAAAACTCCAGGGTAACTCAATACAATTGATCTGTAGATTACCAAAAGAGCCTCATGGGCAAAAAATAATTTATCTGCGAAAGCTTGATAGCTTTGCCTACTTTATATTGTCTGCAGATTTCTCACTTCTCTTGTTCACATATAACCCATTTAACATGTGAACAGTATACAACATTAAAAATAATAGCAAGAACGGGAGACTATCGAGTCCTGTCCAAACATATATCATTATAAATAGCCCTCCGTGCTTCCCACCAATTGGCTTCATAATACAAACAATTCTGGGAAATAGGGTCTTTGAGATTTATATATGCAGCGATTTTATCAATAGCTACTGCTTATAATAAAAATAGACAATAGAGAACCCTTTAGATATCAAATTTGTGTTTCAAACCTCATGCTGTTAACACATATAATTTCCCATCAACTCATCCTGCTGTATCACTCCGACAGGAACCATCAATAACCAGATAAACTCTGGATTTCTCAGAAATATATTCTTTAAAATGAGAAATTATAGATAAGAATTCAAAATGAGACACCTTTGGAGAGAAAATAGTGAAAAATTATAAAATACATCACATTCAGTTAAGTTTACAGTACAAAAATAATTTCGTATAGGACTCCACACTAATTCTCTGTACTGCACTCTTTGCGAAGAACTGAGCACACTTCTGACACCATACAAACAAAAACATACTCATTATATTACTTATTTTATAACACAATAAAAATATGTATATTTATACATGATGACACACTCTTTGCATCACTGCAACAGTGGGTAATACTTTTAAAACATTACTCTTGTGTATATTACATTACACTACATATTAATCCTAAACATTATACACTAAAAACATTCTATACTATAAAATAACATATCATACATTATACTCCGTAACATACAATGCCTCTATAAATAATCTGCTCGGAACAGAAAAAAAAACATATGACCTATTGTATTGAGCAGATCAACATTTTAAAAAATGGAGCTTCTCTCACAGCCCAATTCAGGCTAAAATTTTCATGGCAAATACACAGCCAACCAACTTTACAAAAATAACAAAAAACACATACTGTAGTGCCCACGGGTATTCTAACACAAACCAGTGGCAATCGACAAAAAGACCCAGGTACACCCAGGTACATTCTGAATACATGCCTTAAACTTGCCTTAAACTAGACCCAGCATTTCTGCATTGATTAATGGCCTATCAGATTAACAGCGGGGGTCCCTGGCAGTCCCATTCAAACTGAATGGGACTGCCAGGGACCCCTGCTGTGTTAATCCTATGGGTCATTAGTCAATGCAGAAATGCCTTAAACTAGCCTTAAACTAGCCAGGTTACACCCAGCACATACCCAGAATTAAAGCGGACTAGTTTAAGGCAAGCTTTAGAATACTCGTGGTCTCTGTATTTCTCACATCCTAATAATAAAAACACAATAGTTTGATCCTGTAAACTAAATTAATAAAAATGTCTTTCTCTTTTCTTATTCTTCTGAAATGTAGCTACACATTCCTTAAGCTGGAGAAAGTGTGGTTATCTAAACTTTAGCAAAGAGAAAAAAGAATATCTCCTGGTTTTAAAAAAAACTCACCCGTCTGGCCAGAACTAATGAACATTTTAAATTCTACCAGTAACCGGGCTAATTATAAAATAGTAAAGATCAAAAGATCTTTCCCGCTTATGCCCAATCTTTTTCCTCCTGCTTCTTTCCAGATTCTCAAACTCTCCTTCATCCAGTGTTAATCACTTTATATTGTAATGGGTGTACACCATTTAAAAAATGTAAACTTCATCTCGGGCAATTAATAAGATTGTTATTTTTGTAAGCACTTGCAAGTTCCTGGATAATAATTTCATATACATATAATAAACCGGCATCCCCATTATTTAACTCTCACACAAAATTTACACACAGATAGGATTCACCCAGACAATTCATTAGCATATTCAGGTTTGTTTATTTACAGCTCTTGTCAAAGGCACAACAATAAATTGCCAGCACCTAGTCTGCTTCTGTATCAAAAACCTGAACCAGCCACTTATTGTTGTGGGGAAAATGGAAGGATATTACCACAGACACACAGGGATCATTCAAACAATTAACCCTCTTACCCTATTTATACTTGAGAATCTAATAAAACATTTTAGGGATTCTTTTTAGGCAAAAACTCTTCTGTTGAGAACAATGACATTATTAGAGCCAGTCAATATGCACTCATACTTAGTTAATCTGGAATTAGAAATGTGGGTTGCATATCTTAATTTTAGATTGGGAATATTGTAATTCTTACTTATTTACTCTATACCTTTTTCCAGCCAATGTCTGCATCTCTTTTAGAGGCTTTGAAATTTCTGAATTTTGTTTCTGAACTTTTGTCCACACAGGACTTTTCTCACATAGAGAATCCACACAAAATGGATACTAAAGAAATACTAAAGAGATAACTGACTTTACAAAATGGAAACTGAACATTGCTTTCAATCCTTCTCCAGTGACCCCCCCAGTCCATTTTCACAGCGTGCACCAGTTTAAGCCTCGTTCTGCGGTTCTAGGGTTGCAATGTGACACACTTCATAGCAGAGCAGGGGGAGCAGAGAAGAATTTTGCCAGGGGCGCGGCCATGATGTCACGCGGCTGGTTTGGCCTCATTGGCTGAAGCGCTGTGCTGACGTGACCAAAGCTTGGTCGCCGAGCCAAAAAGACAAAAAAATCTTGTCATTTGGCAAAGGGGGTCGCGCATCGCGCCTTTTGCGCCCACGCACCCAAGCCGACTTGAGAGATTGGAAGATTGATGAAGGTCTTGAGAGATGAAAACTCTCCTAATTTAAGCCGTTAAAGCCTTCCTGTCTCAAACCTCCTGCAGACCAAATGTTGGCCTGTAATGCCTCACGGAATGTTGCAATATGTCAGTGTCTAGCATATGTGCCGGTGCTGGAAACGGAGGAACAAACACAGTAGATGTGAGAGATCAGAACTCTCCTAGTAACCTAAAGACAGCCTCCTCCAGCAACCTCCCACACTGGCCTGTGTAACAGCTGGTAGTGCTGCCGGCCCCCACAGGGGGCTCACCGCCGGATCCCAGATGGGAAGGCAGAGGCTTCACGTCACTCCCCCAAACAGCAAACAATCACAACAGAGCAAAGCTCGACAGCTGTTCCAGTCCATCTCGGAGCTTTGTAAAGGGCGATCAGTGAGGGCCTGAGTTCCTGACTTGCTCTTTATAGCCTGTAATCACCATGGCAACCAATCAAACAGTCTGAGCAGGTATACTGCATGCCTATTGGGTGGCTGACATGGCAATAATGAATTGGCCAGAAAAGTTGCATGAGCCCAGAACTTAAAGACGCAGGTACACAGTGCAAGGTGAACACAAGATAGCATTTGTTAAAAACAAAAAGAAATTAAAATTGTAGGTGAATGGCTTTAATGATAAAATAACATAAATGACGTCTAGCACTATAAAATAAAATCTAATGTCATAGTTTTGTTTCTGATTTATTTAAGAAATAAACAATAAAAACTAATAATGTAAAACCCCTATCCCCCCCCCCCCCCCACACCCTCCCGGCAGCAGGGGGTAGGATGTACTAAAGTGAACCAAGTCCTTCTCTGCCCCCGATGGGATTAGAGTGTCAGATCCTTGGTCAGTAACCTGTGCTCAGGGTTCCCGCTGGCAGGTTCAGGCCTTGGCTGTAATCACAGGTATTTTATTGAGAGGCACATACCAGCTCCAGGCTTGCACAGGATCAATTATTATCTTATAGAGCACAATACCTCATTAGACAGGTTCCCTGTATAATGCTCTCTTCAGGGCAAGTTCCCTCAGTGCCCCTTCCCATTCAGGTAAGTACTTCTGGATCAGTCTTGGCCTCTAGTCCACCACAAATCTTTTGGGCTTCCTAGCTTCGTGCACACTGCATCCCAAAATACTGCTTCAGCCTGAATATCACTCAGGAAGGGCTTACTTCAATTCTCTTGGATTTGTATGTGCCTCCCAGGAGCTGGGCTCCCAGGCAGTCTTCCCATAGCAGTCCCTGGTCCTCACTGTTCCAACTGTCACTATCTTATAATTCACTAACTCATAACTCACTAGATCACTAACTTATAACTCACTCCTTGCCTGTCCTCCCCTCAACTGTCTTAATCTTAACTGTCTCCCTCCAGCTGCCTAAAAGGTCATACATCTCACAGCTTCACTGGTTGCCTAGCAACATGTAACTGCAGCCTCTCTTAACTGTCCCTATTCAAAACTGCCAGCGCAAGCTCCCTCGCACTGAAAAGGCCTTAACTGCAAATGCAGCCGCCCTATTGGCTAAGCCGCAGCATGTGACATTCCCCTGAGGCTCATGGGACTTGTAGTCCCTGCGCGGAGCCTTTCCTGTAATGACCGCCGCACCTGCACTTCTCTGCGCATGCACAAACTACTTTGCATGCGGGGCTAATCACAACATGGCCGCCGCGAGACCTCCCGGGATCTGCGGATGCACGAGCCCTACGAGCGTGCGCGTGCATAACAAACATGGCGCCACCCTGCAGAGGGAGCCGCCGGCAAGCCCGTCGCAACCCGCAACAGCCTCCCATAGCAGCGGAGGTAAGGGGGGGAAATGGAAGAGCGGGGAGCCAGAGGGGACCTGGCTACATTAATAATAATAATAATAATAATAATAATAATAATAGTGAATGACCTGATGGATGCAGCTATTGTAGCTCACATTATATTTTTCTATTTTGCTAAAGAAGGTGGTGCTTGTCTTTTTTTCTTGTCTTTCACATATTTGGGGGTCCCCTGGTAGGACCCAGAAGAGCTGAGGACCCCGGCCTTAGAAGACCGAGCACTGTGACCGTTTTACATTATTTTATCAGGACTTTAAGATGAGCACAGAATTGTATATGTTTGTCTTTAATTACTTGGGATTGCCGTTTTTCCATTGGAAAATATGCTTAAGAAAAGGAAATATTAAGTAAAAATAAACCATTGTAATGATTGCGAAGGAAAACTAAGATACAGAAGAAGAATTTGTCTGATTTCTTGTTATTAAACGTGTAGTTATTAGTACAAAACCTCTGATTGGGGAGGTTACATTTCCTGATATTACTTTATGTCCCATTAGCTGCTCCTGTGATCACAGTATCACTGCTTTTCTATATCTGACTTGTACTGAGAAGGGATCCTGTACTTCTCTGGGTTACAGAACTGTGCGAGTCTCAACACATCTGTATTATGAAAAGGATAACACAATAATATGTGTCATTTTACTCCATGAAGGTACAAGGTTCCTTGTAATGACAAGGACTAAGCTGAACTTCCGCCCTATTGTCACTCTCACATTCACTGTCCTGGAACAGGATTTCATATTTCTGTAGCCCCCTGTTCCTTCCCCCTTTCTTGCAGCTCTGCCTGCTAGCCCTTTATTTCATGTTGTTTTCCCTGCAGTTATAATTCCCAGTGCAGGGGGAAATGGATACATTTAGTTTGTTCTCAAATTAAAGCTTGCTGGTGTTGGTTGCCGTGACAACCCCTGTTATTCCCCTGGCATAGTGGACCGTTCCATTGCCCCCTGCCTGTATTCAGAGTTTAATCAGCCCAGGCTCTGTTCCTGTTAGACACCCTCCATTTTCTTTCTTTCTACCACAGCAGGCTAAGTAAGCACTACTCATGCCTTCCAACTCTTGGTAAGAGTATCGTTTTTTACTTTTTCCCCACTATAAGAACCCTCATTGTAGAGAAGCTCTCTCTCACTACACCATCTACAAGTACTTTGTATATCTGCTGCTTTCCAATAAAATGAAGAAAAGACAAAGAACTTGTGGTGCTTGTGTCACGACGATGGACGCACTTATTAACAAATTTATATTTTGTGGATCCCAATTGGGCAGAACAAGTTGAGCAAAATAAACTGAGATTTATTCCCTTGATAGGCAAACACACGATAACTGCAGAATACACTTAATAATTACACTTACTGGTATAGGAACAGAGGACAATGTCCAGAAAGGTGCAAAGCACCAGAAGATTGTCTTTTAAAATTTAGTGCTTTTGCAAGAGCATAAATTGCCAGCCCAATCCTTCTGTGAATGTGCAAAGTCTTTTCTGGTCCGTTGGGGTTAATCAGATAACCCCCAGCAATCACAGTGTCCTAACGCAGAGTTTTTTCCTTGGTTCCGATGTAATAAGACTCTTTGCGTACCAGAAATGTGCTGCTGCTCTTCTCCGCACTTAGATGCGTGTTGGAAATCCGCTCACATGGTAGAATGAAAAACGAAGGACAATGGGGATAGCCTGGGTGGGATGTATATAGGGTTTGGAAGCCTATCACCAACATACCCACCCAATCCCCCTCGTGGGAAAGTAATCATTCCCTAATCACCTACTTGAGTGGGCACTAGGGATTTCCTGTTCACACAGGGCATGTGTGACAATGCTACCTTGGCTACTTAGCATAGGTGCACTCCCCTCTTTACCTGGCCCCTCTCAGGCTGGAAGAGGGAACTCAGGATGCGAGCTAGTACAAATGGTCAACAGGATTTCCTATTTAGCATCCATCTGGCCAATTCACACCCACTGGACTCTGGGTCTTTTGATATGCAACTTCCAGAGAGACTGACAGGCGTGGACAATTCATTTACCTTTGAAGCTTGCATAGGCAAGTGACCCAGGTCATAGGTGTCAAAACATTTGGTTCTTGTGTGCATTTTAATGACAGGAGAAAAAAAAACCTCATCCTGCTTGTCCCTGTTTAAAACCGGTAGCAAAAATACACTTTATTGAAAATACATGTTGCCCTTATCTCACACTTATATTTTTCATATGTGTGTGCTTGGGGTGTACTATACTGCAAGCTCATACAATCCTGCCAAATGGGGACAACAAGGAACAGAGGGGAAAATAAGACATGTACAGTGCATGAAAAATTAACCCCTTCACCCCCAATATGAAATAGGGGTAACCAGCCGAGCACACTGCCTTTATTAATGCGCTGATTACGCCCATTTTCGTCACAGCTTGTAAAATGAACTAGTTAAGCTGTCTGGCCATATATTACCCAGCGTATTCCCTTTGGCTCCAGAATAGTAAAAAACGGATCCTATGTACCTTGATGACAGCATAGAAGCCACCGCTTACACAGCCTTTAGACAGAAACTTCAAGCAGCTTATACAGTTTATACAGAGCAGTCTCTGCACACCAGCACAGTAAAGCAGGCAGCTTTACACAAATGCAGCAGCACTGCAGTCAGACAGTGCACCACACACAGAACTTTGATTGCCTTTTCTGTTTGAGTTCACCCTCTGCACAGCTTCACAGTGAGGAGCTAAAATCCCACCTACCCCTGCGCACGTCCCCACGGCTAGCGCCACCAAGGGCCACGCCACCGGATACCCGCCAGGACACGGGTCAGAGCCACCGGATACCTGTGAGTACAGCTACTGTACCACTACACTGAATACTGCAGGACGCAGATCGGCATCATCTGAGACCGTCGCCCATCGCTAACGCAGGTAATAGAACGCACACCACACGCACTGGCTAAAGGCCTACAAACACCTGCAGCATGGAGGAACTCAGATCCCCACCAGACACCACGCAGGAGAGTGACCACTCAGACACAGAGACCGCTGCACAACTGCAACAGGCGCAGGCAGACACAAGGCATTAATGGACGGTCACACTCGCACAAAAAGCGCGTGAAAAGTATGAATCTGACAGACGCACACCGTGAAAAGTTAGAGAAGGCCTGGGAGGACACTGGTCATGAAATATGTAACGTTGCAAGTACTAGCGATCAGGAGAAACAGATTAGGCAAGCTATAGCCCAATTGAGGTCAAGTCACAAACGATACCAAATGCTGTCACAAACATATCTCGCCTACCTGAAAAAAATCAACATGGAAGAAAGCCTCAGCGAACGTGACCAGCAGGAGGCAACTGACCTGGAGCGCGTCGGCTTCGTGCAGACCACTATCACTGAGGCCGAAGACCAGAGAAAAGACCTTTTGCTGGAAACTGCATCACTGCGCTCCAGCACATTCAGGGATTCTTTAAGGTCAGCAAGATCAGTGCAATCTAACGCGTCCAGCGCAAGCGCTACCAAGGCGCGAGCCACTGCAGAAGCCGCACGTGCTAGGGCCGAATATAGTCGGAAAGAGGCAGCCATAAGAGCAGAGAAAGCGCGCATAGAAGAGGAGGAGCAGACAGCTGCCGCTAATGTCGCCGCTACCACCACTTCCGCCGCCACTGCCGACGCTACTACCGCAGCCCCTGCGCGAAGGAAAGCCGAATTTGATGTGGAACTAGAGGCACTTAATCAAGAGAAGGAAGCCGCCGCCATAGCCCAAGCCGAAGTCTTAGAAGCAGCTGCGAGACAGGACGGCGGGGAGCAACCGTACAGATGGATAATCTCAGAGGATCCAGTCCAACGCACTGAGGACTATGTAAGGAGCCTCTTCAGCGTAAACACCAGCACGCAATCTCAACACGACGGGAGTTACTTCACAGACACCTAAGACTTGCTAGGTCCATGTGGAGAAGACGCTGTTCCCTCAATGGTACATGCTGCCTGGGATAGCCACAGCCGCAACAGTGATCCACACGCCAGCGCGCACACGGATGCACTACAACAGGCTTGCAATCCAGGTACACCCATATGGGAAAACACAGCCCCTCACACCGACCAGCGGTCATCACACGTCCACGCCAAGGAAGAGGCGACCGCGAGGACCGTCCCAGCAACCACAGCAGAACAAGACAAACACACCAATTCATCAGGTCTAACAGACATGGGCAAGTACATGATCCGGCGTGACATGGTGCAAACAGGACTTACCAACTTCGATGACCATCCTGAGAACTACCGAATATGGAAGTTCACATTCAAAGACACAATCAAGAGTCTGGGCTTCTCCGCGAGGGAAGAATTCAGCCTGTTTACCAAATGTCTGGGGAAAGAATCCATAGAACATGCGAAGAAACTCAGGGCAGCAAATGTGAACCACCCCAAGTAGGTCTTGACCTAGTATGGGAAAGGCTAGAAGAGTGCTACGGTAGCCCCGAAGCGGTTAAAGACACACTCTTCAAAAGAGTCAACGACTTTCCTAGAATCACAGCCAAGGACTTCTCAAAGTTACGAGAGCTCAGGGACCTCCTGCAGGAGCTGGAGTTTGCAAGAACAGACCAATCCCTGACAGGTCTTAACGTCCTATATTCAGCTCGCGGAGTGAGGCCCATCTTGGAGAAGCTACCCTACCAACCTCCAAGAAAGATGGATGTCACAAGGCTCCAAATACAAAAGGGAGAAGCAAGTCGCCTTCCCTCCCTTCTCATTCTTCTTGAGCTTCATCCGCGAAGCGGCAAGGACAAGGAAAGATCCCAGTTTCATCTTGGGTGCGCAGACCACACACAGTGCAAGCAACCTGAGGAATGAGAGACCAGTGGCGAGATACGGCAACACTCGAGTCCCTGGGGGTGCAGTGAATGTTTGGACTGGGGCGCTCCCTGGGATGTTTGGCTAAAAAATGTTACAATGCCTGTACTGTATTAAAATATTAAAAAATGTGAAAATTATGTTACGGTGTAAAAAAGTATAAAAATATATACTGGCCCTTTTGATGTTTTTTTTGGCTGCTGCTTGACCTTGAAGAAGGGAACCCCGTGTCCTTCTTAACGTGGCAAATGGAAGTATGAAGACGGTCAGCGCAAACCTCATGGACCTCACGAAGTTGATGGATCAGGATAAAGTTGAATAAAAATGGAATAAAAAATGGAATAAAGCACAGTATTAATGCATATCATCCACATGTGTGGAGGATGGGAGGGGGGGGAGGGGGTGTGTGGGTGGAGGATGCGGTGGGAGGGATGAGAGTGGAATTCCACTAAATACAGTACAATCAATGAAACATAGACATATAGTTTCAATGACTCACACGGGCTTGTGTGAGACTTCGCCCTCAACGCAGACTGTAGTTTGGTAAATGCAGACTCCTAAGATGGAGTCACAGTAAACATAAAACTCACACGGCCTAATGTGAGTTCTTGCCCTCAGTGGGTGATGTCAGCCTGTATAGGTGATGTGGGATCGTCACAGCAAACAATCTCCCAATAGGTGTGGTGTGTGAGTGGTTCCTCTCCCCGTTGCCCAAAGACCAAAAATGTGTACAAAACCAGGGTTAGCAATATAACAAGTCTTTATTGGTAACAGGTGTAATATGGACATTAACAAGCATGGCCGTTAAAAAACACATAAACGTTAAAAAACAAGGTAAACAGAATGAATAAACAGAAAGCACACTCACACTTAAAAGCAACTCTTCTTGCCCAGCATCAGCCGCGCGGCTTGATCCTGCAAGATCTCCTCCTCCGTTGCTGTTCTCACTGGCGCGTCCGGCAGTGGAACAGGAAGAGAGGATCTAACCGGATGTCCTGCGGTGGCTGGGTCCCTTTCTCAATGAGCTCCGGCAGGGAACAACGCGTTTCGCAGTAAGCTTCGTCAGGTCCCTGCCGGATGCTCATTGTATGTAGTTTACATAGGCGCTGTGTATCAATTAATTAATAAAACATTTGATTTCCCATAAACGTTGTCTTATTCAATTTAGATGCTGGAATGGAACCCATCTTCCCTAGCCTATGGTAAGAGGGACAATCGAGTGAGTTTGAACATTTCTAGAAGTTAATTCAGTACAATAGATATCAAGACATTTAATATATAATTTAAAGCAAACATAAATGCGTAATTTGAAACATTATGTGGTGAGTGTCATAATTGTTTAGAGCGCACACAGCCTGAACTCATGATTCTAAGAATGAATAAACCTAAACGCTGTAACACTTATGCTATCAGTGAACTTTTCCTCATTTGTTATACAATGCTGCCCTCATATGGCTGAGCTCGGAATAAACCTAAACGCTGTAACACTTATGCTCACAGTGAACTTTTCCTCATTTGATATATAATGCTGCCCTCATGTGGCTGAGCTCGGAATCTCCATGGATTTGTTCCCTAATAATAATTCATGTTAGTAACAGCTAGCTGTGAGAATGTGAGCAGTAAATCAGTCCCTTTTAATAGTGATGTGACTACCCAAGTTAATACACATAGATTGTAGTTAAAATTAAACATACATATTAATTAAAAATCTGAAAATCTAAATAAATTTAAATAGAAATAATTTGTTACAGATCATCTAAAAATACAATTTTATACATCAATATAATTTATAATGATAATCTTGTTGGTTAGTTGCCCCGCTGATAATTTGGTCTGAAAGAGCTGGTTCAAGGTGGATTCCCATTGAAACGTGAAATCCTATTAAAAATGATGGGGAAAAAAAGTGGGATATGGGGATGGAAACGGATCAGTGTGTGTTTAAAGGAAGGCTGCAATATCGATCTCTACATTGAGGCCTGTGGGGGCCAAGCTTTTTAATTTATAGATCCAAAACGTTTCTTTTCTTGATAAAGTTGTCAGTCTATCCCCACCCCTCCAATGCGGTGGGACTACTTCAATGCCCCTAAATTCAAGGCCAGATGGATCTCCTTGGTGGTGCAGTGCAAAGTGTTTGGATACACTATGTGTCATAAGTTTTCGTCTAATGTTACCTAGGTGCTCCAGTATGCGTACCCGTAGTGGTCGGCTGGTACGCCCTACATATTGGAGTCCACAGGGGCAGTTGAGAAGATAGACTACGAATTCAGATTTACAGTTTATAAAATGCGTAATTTTGAACTGTTCCCCTGTTGCTTTGGAACAAAACTGAATTTTCTCTTTTGTTCCCTGTTTACAGGCTTTACAGGCGTTACATC
The DNA here is from genome assembly GCF_040206685.1 of Ascaphus truei. Classification (NCBI taxonomy): domain Eukaryota; kingdom Metazoa; phylum Chordata; class Amphibia; order Anura; family Ascaphidae; genus Ascaphus; species Ascaphus truei. The sequence goes on from NC_134495.1 coordinate 39,156,389, forward strand.
TGTGAAAACCTTTTGCTTTCTGTAGCCAGTTTGAATCCTGGCCTGTTTTCTTACTTTCTGGCTGAAAAAGGCTAGGTGCTAGTCGCCTTTTAATATTGTCTGCCCTCTTATAAATCACCTTGGGTTTCTCTGGGGGGTGTTCTTTCAAGGTGGGGTCTCCCTGTAGGAGATGCCAGTGTTTATTCAGGATCTGTTGAATGCTACCAGCATCTTGACTGTATTGTGTTAGGAAAGCGATATTAAAATCCTCCCTAGGTTTTGGTGGATTGGTTTTTAGAATGTCGCTAAGGTTTAAGCCTCCCTACTTCTCTAATCGCTGCATCCATTTTTTCATTATCGTAATTCTTTGCAATGAAGCGGTTCTTTAGAATATTAGATTGTTCCCTGTAGATGTGATCATCGCTACAGTTTCTCCTAATTCTACGAAACTGTCCTGGTGGTATATTTTTCAGCCACTTCTTGTGGTGGCAACTGGTATTAAGCAAGTAATTGTTGCAGTCAACTGTTTTAAAGAAGGTTTTTGTCTTGAGTCTGTTTTCTTCTATGTAAATTGTTAGATCTAAGAAGTCTACCGAATTATTTCCGATACATGTTGTGAAAGCTAGGTTCCTCTCATTGTTGTTAATATAATTCAGAAAGTGATTTAAGGTCTCACTATTGCCTCTCCAAATAAAAAACACATGTATCTCCGCCATAGTACCAAATCTGCACTGAATTCGTGTTCTGACCAGATCGTATCGGTCTCCCAACTGTCCATAAACAAGTTGGCATAACTCGGTGCGAATTTTGTACCCATGGCTGTTCCACACTTTTGTAGGAAATATGTTCCATCGAAATTAAAAAGGTTATGTTTAAGAATGAAATTAATACTTTCTAAAATAAAGCGTCTTTGATCTACGTGTACGGCAGCATCATTTGTTAGCGTCCGTTCGATGGCCTTAATTCCATCATCATGTTTTATGGATGTGTACAATGAAGTCACATCGCAGGTGCACATTTTAAAGCCTTCTTGCCAGTCTACCTGTTCTAGTATATTTAAGATTTGTGTAGTGTCTCTAAGGTAGGATCGCATATTCGTAACGTATGGCTGCAGAAAAAGATCAATGTACTCCGACAGTCGAGACGTGAGTGAGCCTATCCCAGAAATAATGGGTCTACCTGGTGGTGCTTTAATGTCCTTATGGATTTTGGGTAGAAAATAGAATATAGGCATAACCGGAAATTTCACATTAAGATACTCGTATTCCTTTTTATTCAGGACTCCTGTTGAGCTGCCCCTATCTAGCAGAGTGAGGAATTCTTCACAGAATTCTTTGTGCGGATTAGTCTTCAGACGTGCATAAGTGATGTCATCCGCCAGTATCCTCTCTGCTTCACCTTTGTAGTATTCCGTATCCATAATGACTACTCCCCCCCCCCCTTTATCTGCTTGTTTGAATGTAATGGCCTTATCTTTCTCTAAATTTTGTAGAGCGATTTTTTCTTTCAGGTTTAGATTGTTTTTTGTTATCTTTGTAGAACCTGTGGTTAGTCTATCAAAGTCCTCCTGGATTTTCTGTTGAAAGACTTCTAGGTTATGGCCTTTCGCCCAGCTTGGATAAAATTTGGACTTATTTTTCAGGTTTGAATGTTTGAAATCCTCCAACCCTATATTCATGTTGGCATCATTGTTCACTATCTCCCTAGTTTGTGCATCCTTTGATAAGATTTTTTTTTTAAGGGTTAACTGTCTAATATATTTGTGTGCATCTATATACAGACCACCTATACAGGCTGACATCACCCTCTGAGGGCAAGAACTCACATTAGGCCGTGTGAGTTTTATGTTTACTGTGACTCCATCTTAGGAGTCTGCATTTACCAAACTACAGTCTGCGTTGAGGGCGAAGTCTCACACAAGCCCGTGTGAGTCATTGAAACTATATGTCTATGTTTCATTGATTGTACTGTATTTAGTGGAATTCCACTCTCATCCCTCCCACCGCATCCTCCACCCACACACCCCCTCCCCCCCCCTCCCATCCTCCACACATGTGGATGATATGCATTAATACTGTGCTTTATTCCATTTTTTATTCCATTTTTATTCAACTTTATCCTGATCCATCAACTTCGTGAGGTCCATGAGGTTTGCGCTGACCGTCTTCATACTTCCATTTGCCACGTTAAGAAGGACACGGGGTTCCCTTCTTCAAGGTCAAGCAGCAGCCAAAAAAAACATCAAAAGGGCCAGTATATATTTTTATACTTTTTTACACCGTAACATAATTTTCAAATTTTTTAATATTTTAATACAGTACAGGCATTGTAACATTTTTTAGCCAAACATCCCAGGGAGCGCCCAAGTCCAAACATTCACTGCACCCCCAGGGACAGCCTGAGAGGGCTATTCGGATGTATGCAATCCTCGACGATCAAAGTAACAGATCATTGGCGAAGGCGGAATTCTTCAACTTATTCAACGCAATGCCTCACCCTACACCCTCAGAACCTGTGCAGGGTTAACTGAGACAACAGGGAGAAGAGCAAATGGCTTCATCATACGTTCAATGTACAACATAGTGAAGATAGCTCTCCCCACACTCATCGAGTGCAACCACATGGCGGCAAACAGGGTTGAGATTCCCATACCAGACATGGCACGCCATCACCTGCACCTCAGAGGAATAGTCACCTACATCCCGCCGGTAGAACAAGGCACCAAGATCTTGCTGCTGCTCGGCAGGGACATCCTGAGGGTGCACAAAGTCCGTAAACAGTGCAACGGACCCCACAACGCTCCATTCGCCCAAAGACTTGACCTAGGATGGGTGATAGTGGGCAACGTGTGCTTTGACAAAGGGCATGAACCAGACTATGTTGACGCCCGCAGAACAACGATAACAGACTGTGGACACACATCCCTCTCCGAACCATGTCTTGGCCATCTCCAAGTGACAGGAAGGCCAAGTGAGGATAAGAGACAAGGTCATACCCCTGAGATCAACAAAAGCATCTTCGCATCAGGGGAATATGACAATGGCCTAGGATGCTCAGTAGTCCAGACAACCAAGGATGAGTCGACTCCACCGAAGGAAGAAAGTAACCTCCTGAAGGTGACGACAAAAGGATCTCCCAAAAGAAAAGGAACAATCGGACAGTCCTCCTGAGAGCAATGGCACAGCTGAGATGTACAGCCATTCCTCTCCACAGAATATCAAGCGGCAAAGCAGCCAGCTGCCACGGCTGGCATAGCCGCAAAGGATTGCACCCTGCAGGTGAAACTACAGGGGCAAAAAGACTGTTCTTTCACACACATAAAAGGAGACAGTTGCAGAGACATTTCACAAAAAGATATACAAGGACAAAAGAGACTGTTCTTTGTCATGTCCAGGGAAAAAACAACCTCCTGAGGGCAGTTAACAAAGAGACACAAATGTGTATCACCAAAATACGTGGAGACGTTCTCATGCAAGAGGAATGCACCGATGACTTAGGATGCACAGCGTTCCAGACAACAAGGGATGACAATAAGCAAACACCATTGATGGAAGATAGAGGATTCCTGAGGTTAACGGTCAAGGAGCTCTTCAAAGACGGACCGGGCAGTTGGGTGACCCCGCTACCATTCCATTCACCAAAAAGACACCTCCCAAACAACAAGGAACATGTCATCCCTAGGCCCACTTCACTCTGCCGTAACCCACAAAGGGAGCTGGAGACCAAGAATCAACTTGTGGCCTTCACGCAGAAAGATTCCTTAGCGGACACGCAGAGCCAGCACCTTCACTGAAGGAAGGTAAAAAATGCCGGCACCTCCCATCATCTGGTGTCCACCATCAGAAACCCGGTCAGATTTGGGTAACGTTCAGCTCCAATACTCAGCCCCAGGAAGCCTCTCCAAACGGCACCCTACTCACTGGACCAGACTTGACAACCAGTTTTCCAGGGGTGTTGATCCGCTTCCACAAGGAGCCAAAAGCCATCTCCTTTTGCCAAACGCCAGGTGATAGGGTGACAGACTTCCACGACTGGTATATCCACAAGGTGATGCACTCTGTAGAGAAAACTACAGAGACAAAGGGACTGTTCTCTCATAAGTTTAGAAGAACACAGTGCGAGAGACTTTCACAGAGAGACATTGTGGTGCACCCAGCTGACCAAGACTGGTGCATCCACCCAACATCCTTTGCTAAAAAACTTTGTCAAAGGACTTTGAAGCCAGTGATACCGGCCGGGATCACATCATTGTGTGGACATGGACTTTGCATTGTTTTGTGAAAATGATGTTATGTATTGTGTTGCATTTTACATATGTTCCATATAATTCAAATATAGTGGTATTTCCAGATACCAGATGGGGAGTGTCCTGGAACAGGATTTATATCTGTTTCTGCCCCCTCTGCTTACACCCCCCCCCCTTCTTCTGCAGCTCTGCCTGCTAGCTGTATTTGGATGTAAGTTTCCCTGCAGCTTCACTCTTAGTGCAGATGGAATGGATACATTATGTTGCCTTTTCCCTTCCAGTCTGTCACACCCCTGGTTGCCCTGGCAACATCTCCAGTCCTCTCAGAATGGGCTATTCTGCCCTCCCCCCTGTCTTGCTGACAGTTAGTTTGTCCCATCTCACTTTTAGTGTGACCCTTGCTCCTCACTTCTTTTCCACCCTGGACACAGTGAGTACAGCATCTGCCTGCTTACTACTCCGGCAAGGCCTTTCTGTATTACCATAGTCTAACCTCATACAAGCATTCAAAATGAGAAGCACTCTCTACTCACACTACACCTACAAGTACCCCTTTGTTTTCTCCTTCTGCAATAAAGTTAAGAAAGACAATAAGGACTTGTTATACTTTGGAAGAGGGAAGACATGAGTTACTGTACTGTAAGCTAACTGGGATTATTCATACATCATACATGACCCTGGTTCCAGTATAAAAACTGATGCATTTGTGTTTCTTGCTTGGGAGAATTATCCTTAACAAGGGGAGGTCTTGTCCATTGTAGGAGAGGAACGTTAGTGTTATAATATAGTAGTCAGAATGCTGCTGTCACAGCTCTGTCTCCCTCCCCAGACCCTCCTCAGTGTGAGGTTTTATCCCCAGTCCTGACTTCCTTCTCTCACTGTGTCTCTCGCACAGTAATTGTAACGGACCAGGGGACACGCGCCCCTCAGCGGGTCCCCGTCACCTCCGGTCCCACGGTGGCTCTCTGCCCTGCTGCCCTGCTCCCTCAATGCCTTACCTCCTCGGCAGACAGTTCCCCCGTGGCGCACACCGTATCTGCGCTCACGCGATCGGGGCGCGAGCATGGCAGCCTTACAGAAGGCGCGCGCACTCGGTCCTCTTACTTGTCCTCCTGTGCTACTGGCTCCTCCCCTCATAGGCTGCAGGCTATTACCAGGTATCTCCCCCCTGTCTCCCTTCCTGCTTACCTGGACCTATCACTGCAGTCACTCAGCCAAGCCTCCGCTCCACCCCTTGCTACTATTGGCTCTCAGCCCTTTATAACCACTGTCTGCCCTCTCCGACGTCGCTCATCATAGCTTCTCTGTGGCTCCTGTGTGCAGTAACCTGTGCTTAGCTCTCTGTTCCAGCTCCTTGTTCCTGACCCTGTCTCTGTTTGGATTTCAGTGGTTGATCTCGGCTTGGCTTCACTACGTGTACCTCTCTACTCCTGGACTCTGCTCTGGATCTCACTACGCTGCTTTCTCCTGCCCCTGACCCTTGGCTCTTGGACATCTACCCGTCTACTTCTGCCACCCTGGACTCTGCAAGTATTAACGTTAACCCTTTCCTCACCAGGCCCAGCAACGCAACTTACCACACTCCGGGCACGCCCTCACTGCTCTGGGTGCGTGTTATACCCTTACCCACCTCAGTACTGGGGACTGGCCAGGTCTGCGGGCATACAGGCGTTACATTATGCTGAGCCCAACAAACACAGACCCCCCTGAGGTGGGCCAAGGTGTCAATATGGATAACTAGCAATTTTTGAGCGACCAAGTTACCGCTGTGGCGCAAAAACGTTTTTTACTCTCCCTGCGGGATCCTCCAACTGTACCGTCCCCTCCTACCCTACTACCTATGGGTAATCTGGAACCACGTATTCCACCTCCTAATCGGTATGCTGGAGATCCCCTTACTTGCCGGGGATTCTTGAACCAGTGTGATGTGCAGTTCGAAATGTCCCCATCTCGGTTTCCCTCAGGTCATTCGAAAGTGACCTACGTCTATGCTCTGCTTACTGGTGACACGCTCGCTTGGGCTTCTCCCCTCTGGGAACACCGCTCAGACCTAACCCAGGATTACCCCAAGTTCTGGCGAGAATTCCAGTACTCTTCGATACGCCAGCACGTAGGGAGACTGCCGCTTCTTCTTTGTTTCATCTCTCCCAGGGTCGCAGGCCGGCTGCAAGATACGCGGTGGAGTTCCGCACCATCGCTGCAGAAACCCAGTGGAACAATGAGGCACTCGCCGCGGCATACTGGCAGGGTTTGTCTGAATCCCTCAAGGATGACCTCGCAGCCCATGTTCATCCTTCATCGCTGGAGGAACTCATTGCGCTCAGCATCCGGATGGATCAGCGCATCCAAGAGCGACGCCACGAGCGTCAGCGTCCTCGTTTATTGTCGCCTCTGCCTGCTTCTCCTAGGTCTCCTCTCCCGGCTCTTCCTGCATTGGATGTCCCTGAACCAATGCAAATTGGTAGCCAACAGCTTCGGGCCGCTGAGAGAACCCGCCGCCGAGATGAGGGACTCTGCTACTACTGCGGTTCTCCGGAACACCAGCTACGTCGCTGCCATCTGAAACCGGGAAATGAGAACGCCCAGTAAAGGTAGAGGGGCTTCTACTGGGTACTATTTCTCCTTCCCCCTCTTTTCCTAAAGAGCTACCAAAGAGAATACTTCTTCCCATAACTCTCGTTGGTTCCAATATCAAGGTAGAGACTGAAGCCTTCATCGACTCCGGGTCTGGTGGCAACTTTTTGGATCATGACTATGCCTGCAATAATCGGATCCCGTTAGTCAAGAAGAAGTCGTCCATCGGCCTGGAGGTTATCGACGGTCGTCCACTTCAACCTGCCTTCATTATTTGGGAATCTATTCCTGTCACCATGACCACCGCGGGTGGTCATACTGAAATCATCATCTTCGATGTCTTTCACTCTCCTACTGTCCAGGTCATTTTGGGACTGCCGTGGCTCCAGCTTCACAACCCGTGGATTGATTGGACCAACAAACTACCTATCCAGTGGGCTTCTACCTTGGAGAAGACGGTTGCTCCTCCCTCTCGCCGGCCTCCACACCTCCACTCCTTGCCTTTCTTCCCTGCCAGAGGTTTACCATGACTTTTCGGATGTCTTTAACAAGATCCAGGCCGAGACTCTCCCTCCTAACCATCCGTACGACTGTCCCATCGAATTAATTCCTGGAACCATACTCCCCAAATCATGAATGATATCTTGCGGGACATCCTGGGAATCTTCATCATCGTATACTTAGATGACATCCTTATATTCTCCAAGAGCCTGGAAGAACACATTCGTCACACTAGGATGGTCCTCTCATGTCTGCGTGCTAATCGCCTCTACGCGAAGATGGAGAAATGCCTCTTCCATCAATCCTCCACAGCTTTCCTTAGTTACATAATCTCCGATAAGGGGTTTGCCATGGATCCTGAGAAGTTGAAGTCTGTTTTGGATTGGCCGCTGCCGAACTCTCTGAAAGCCGTGCAGCGTTTCCTCGGGTTCGCTAACTACTATTGAAAGTTCATCCGTAATTTCTCCACTATCGCATTACCCATTACGGCCCTGACCAGGAAAGGTGCTGATCCCACAGCATGGTCTTCTGAAGCCATTAAAGCCTTCGAGTTCCTCAAAAAGGCTTCTGTCTCCGCCCCCATCCTTCGGCATCCGGATACTACCCTTCCTTTCACCCTGGAGGTAGACGCTTCCGACGTGGGAGCAGGGGCAGTACTCTCACAAAGATCTTCTCCACAGGAAAAACTCTACCCCTGCGGATTCTTTTCCAGGAAATTCTCTTCTGCCGAGAGAAATTATGATGTCGGAAACCGTGAACTTTTAGCTATCAAATTAGCTTTGCAGGAATGGAGACATCTCCTCGAGGGTACCAAGGAGCCAGTAGCCATTCTCACAGATCACAAAAATGTATTATATATTGAGGGGGCTCGTTGCCTAGGATCCCGCCAGGCCCATTTGGCATTGTTTATCTCTCACTTTAATTATACGATTTCTTATATTCCCAGTACCAAAAATATCAAGGCCGATGCTCTTTCTCACCAATTCGCTACGGAGGAAGGATCTTATGAATCTTCTGAGACGATCCTTCCCGCAAAACACATCATTTCTGCTAATAATTTTGATATTCTGGATGAAATCAATAAAGCCCAGGCTCACATTCCTATGAGATTTAAGGTGCCAGAAGGACGTCTGTATGCTGCTCCACTTTTTCGCCACAAAATCCTTGAGTGGGGCCATTCTTCGAGATCTGCAGGGCATCCAGGCTTCAAGAGAACACTAGACCTTATCAAACGGACGTTCTGGTGGCCTAAAATGAACAAGGACATTTTTGACTTCACCAGGGCTTGCCCAGTATGCACTCAGAGCAAGTCCGCCCGACACAAACCTTCTGGTCTCCTCCTTCCCCTTCCCGTTCCGGAGCAGTCTTGGAAGTATATTTCTATGGACTTTATTGTAGAACTTCCCAATTCTCACGGAATGAATACGATCCTCGTGGTAGTGGACAGGTTTTCTAAGCACACACATTTTATACCCCTCAAGGGTCTTCCTAACTCAGCCACCTTGACTGACATTTTTTCTATAGAGATTTTCAGGTTACATGGCGTTCCACTTTCCATTGTTTCTGACAGAGGTACGCAATTTATCTCTAAATTTTGGCGAGCGTTCTCACAAAGGCTTGGCATCTCCCTGTTCTTCTCCTCGGGTTATCATCCACAGACCAACGGCCAGACGGAGAGAATGAATCAGACCTTGGAGCAGTATCTCAGATGCTTTGTATCAGAATCTCAAGACAATTGGGTAGACCTATTACCCTGGGCAGAGTTCACTATTAATTCTCTGAAGAATGAGTCCACGCAAGAGTCGCCTTTTTTCATTACCTACGGGTATCACCCCAGCAGTCTTCCCCTCCCCTCCCACCCGTCTTGTGTTCCTGCAGCAGACACTCACGTCTACAATCTACAAAATTCTTGTAAAAAGATTCAAAGAGCCTTACAAGGGTCCATCCAAAAACAAAAATCAAAAGCAGATCGGCGACGTCAGATGGGGCCTCTATACAAACCTGGAGACAGGGTCTGGCTCTCCTCAAGAAATATCAAACTCAAGACTCCTTCTCAGAAGCTCGCCCCTAGATTTTTGGGTCCCTTCAAGGTCCTCAAACGGATTAACCCGGTGGCATATCGACTTTCGCTTCCTCCTACCATGAAGATACCCTCCGTGTTTCACGTATCCCTCCTGAAACACTTTGTCCAAAATGTACACTTTCCGGACTGTCCTCAGAGACCTAATCCTGTCACCATACAAGGACAACAGGAGTGTGAAGTCCAGTCCATCCTCGATTCGCGTTGGTCCAGGGGCAGACTCCAATTCCTCGTTCATTGGAAAGGATATGGCCCTGAGGAACGCTCATGGGTACCGTGTCATCATATCCATGCTCCAGCTCTTCTCAAACAATTCCGTAGTAAATTTCCTCACAAGCCTTGGGAGGATCGTCCGGAGTCCGATCTTCAAGGGGGGGATACTGTAACGGATCGGGTGGGACGCGCCTCTCAGCGGGTCCCCGTCACCTCCGGTCCCACTGCCCTGCTCCCTCCACACCTTACCTCTTCCTCGGCAGACAGTTCCCCGCGGCGCACGCCGCATCTGCGCGCACGCCATCGGGGCTCACGCACGGCAGCCTTACAGAAGGCGCGCGCACCCGATCCTCTTACCTGTCCTCCCGTGCTACTGGCTCCTCCCCTCATCGGCTCAGGCTATTACCAGGTATCTCCCCCCTGACTCCCTTCCTTCTTACCTGGACCTATCACTGCAGTCACTTAGCCAAGCCTCAGCTCCACCCCTTGCTACTATTGGCTCTCACGCCCTTTATAACCACTCTCTGCCCTCTCCGACATCGCTCAGCATAGCTTCTCTGTGGCTCCTGTGTGCAGTAACCTGTGCTTAGCTCTCTGTTCCAGCTCCTTGTTCCTGACCCTGTCTCTGTTTGGATTTCCCTGGTTTGAACTCGGCTTGGCTTCACTACGTGTACCTCTCTACTCCTGGACTCTGCTCTGGATCTCACTACGCTGCTTTCTCCTGCCCCCAACCCTTGGCTCTTGGACATCTACCCGTCTACTTCTGCCACCCCGGACAAGTATTAACGTTAACCCTTTTCTCGCCACGCCCGGCAACGCAACTTACCACACTCCGGGCATGCCCTCACTGCTGTGGGTGCGTGTTATACCCTTACCCACCTCAGTACTGGGGACTGGCCAGGTCTGCGGGCATACAGGCGTTACAGTAATATGTTCCCGAGTCTTCACTTCTCATGTTAGACATTACCATGTAGACCTGGTTTTTAGTAGTGTCTCTGGAGATAATGAATCACATTTGGAGGGAGGGGTTATAGTCAGTGCTCCCACCACTTGTAATACGTCCCAAGTATTCCAAACCTTTCCCTGGAAGCTGCCTGATCCAGCCCCAGTAATAACTAGTAACAGAGACTGAGACTTTACAGGTCAGTGTCAGGGGGTCTGAGGGCTTCACAAGAGCAGATCCAGGTTGGCCCAGAGTAACTTCCTGTGAGAGGACACCTTGAATAAATAAAACACATATCATTAGAACACAAAGAGGTCCCGGATACCTGAACACGCTGAGACGTCAGTATGTAGTGCACATGTATGTTCCTTACATGTTATAGAGATCAGCAGGAGCAGCACAATATACAATGATCTCATTGTGTTGTGTGGATAATTAAAGGAAAGAGCACAAAGTATCTGCTGGTTAATATCACTGAGCTGAGTGTGTAATACACACAGCTCCTTATAACAGGGCACAGTGCCTCTGATGAGCTGTATAAGAGGGGGAGAGGTTTGCAGAGATTAGAAGGGGGATCATACACCATCAAGTCTCCGACATGCACCAAACTCCCAGAGATTCATTGTAACTGGTCTGTAACTGCAGGAGAGGCAGGAAACCTTCTATACACACAGTGATACAGACGAGACCACGAGTATTCTAAAGCTTGCCTTAAACTAGCCCTGTTACATTTTGGGTATGTGCTGGGTGTAACCTGGCTAGTTTAAGGCATTTAAGGCATTTCTGCATTGACTAATGACCCATAGGATTAACACAGCAGGGGTCCCTGGCAGTCCCATTCAGTTTGAATGGGACTGCCAGGGACCCCCGCTGTTAATCTGATGGGCCTTTAATCAATGCAGAAATGCTGGGTCTAGTTTAAGGCAAGTTTAAGGCATGTATCCAGCATGTACCTGGGTCTTTTTGTCGATTGCCACTGGTTTGTGTTAGAATAACCGTGGGCACTACAGTATATCATATACACTATACTATATTATATTGCTGTGACCTTATCTTCTGCAGTGTAAAAGTATTATATCCCACCCCCCTGATGATGAATTATAGGATAAAATATCTATTATTTCACATAAAGTTCATACAAAGGCAGCAGCAGCAGCAGAGCTCGGGGAATCTACTGATCTACTGACAGCGTCTCTGATTATAACACCTGGGACATGATTGTTACAGTTTCCTGTAACTGTTTCATTGTCTGAGGCTCAATTACTTCATGTAAATTAACAGGGTTATTTTTAAAGAAATACTCTCCCCCTACAAACATACACACATTCTCATTAACATATTTCTCAGGCATCTCAGGTGTCCCCATTTCTTTTCACAGTTGTCTCTCAACGTGCTGTTTGAAGATGTGTTTGAGGGGATATATATATATATATATATATATATATATATATATATACTGTATATATCGCACTTGGAACTTTACTTGTGTAGCCAGGACTGGTTTCTGGCTACCAGTCTGCCCTTCCCCTGGCAGTAAGCCCTGATAAGAGCAAGCCTGCCAGGAGTAATCATGGGTTTTCCCCACACCCAGCAGCTTCAGTGAGTCACAGGGGAAGCGGTGCAACTATTCCTGTGTGTGTCCAATCAGGGAGTCAAACCTGGTTACAGCGTTTCTTGTACTTAAGGGGCTGCACTACCAAAGTTAGTCAGTTGTCTCTACCCTTGAGTGCGGATTGGCTGTGCACTTACTGCCTTCTCCCCTTGGGGAGTTAGGAGTGAGTGTGATGGTAAGGTGGTACCCAGGCCAATAATAAAGGTATTATGCCTGGCTAGGAGCCCATGAGCCATTTTGGGGAGTTTGAAGTCTCATTTCTGCAACCCAGTGATGGCATGTGAACTGTGTTTTAATAAAAGATGTATGCATGGTTTACTGTTCCAGGAGTGCCAGCCAGCGGAGATTCACAGGGTTTGAGTTTCAGGGATGATTTTACGGTAAAATGTTGTCAGGGTGTGTTTGGGTAGAAAGGGCCAGAGTTGCTGGTTACCCCGAAACATATTACATAGTTACATAGTAGATGAGGTTGCAAAAAGACGTACGTCCATCAAGTTCAACCTATGCTAAATTTAGACAACAGATACTTTATTCTATATCTATACTTACTTATTGATCCAGAGGAAGGCAAACAAAAAACCCCATTAAGGGGAAAAATTAATTCCTTCCTGACTCCAAGAATTGGCAATCGGATTAATCCCTGGATCAACATCCTTCCCATGTATACATATTTGGTATATCCCAGTATACCTTTCCCATCTAAAAAGATGTCCAACCTTTTTTTGAACAAATCTATTGTATCTACCATCACAGTCTCCATGGGTAATGAATTACACATTTTAACTGCCCTTACTGTAAACAACCCTTTCCTTTGTTGCTGGTGAAATTTCCTTTCCTTCAACCTTAAGGGATGGCCCGAGTCCTTAGTACTGCCCGTGGGATGAATAGTTCTTTTGAAAGCTATACTGGACACCTAACAAGCTCCTATTGAACCCCCAAAATAACCACAACATATATATAAGCATATGAGTGTCACAGAGGAGTGCTACTGAGCATGGCAATATATATTTAAAACCAGAGACAGAACATAAAACACAGACAAAGCTCAGTTTTAGCACATCCAGTGAAACTCATACACGGTACAGTGCCTAAATATATATGTATAAATATCTATTAAGTAAAATGGTCTTTTAGTTTGACATTTTTGGCCAAAATTGTTGTAAGCCCCTGAGCCAACTTCACGGCAGACCACAAATCAGGGGTCCCTAACGCTAATATAAATTCTTAATAACCTGTGTAATAACAGGAAGAATGATTTTTAGTAAATCTGTCAATATTAGTTGCAAAGTTCTAAGTCTGATTGAAGCCTTTATTAACCTGTGCATTACCAGGAAAAGCACTCTGTATTAGAGTTGTCACAACCATCCTGCAAGCAAACAAGTTCCCCTGTGTGGAAGATGCTATGGAGTGAGCCCTTAACCATTTAAATGTGGGAGGGGGTGAGCTTAAATTAAGTAGGAGGTTGCCACCCTCCAATCAGCCAGGACTAGCTGAAACACAATTGTAAAATATACTGGACACCTAACAAGCTCCTATTGAACCCCCCAAATAACCACAACATATATATAAGCATATGAGTGTCACAGAGGAGTGCTACTGAGCATGGCAATATATATTTAAAACCAGAGACAGAACATAAAACACAGACAAAGCTCAGTTTTAGCACATCCAGTGAAACTCATACACGGTACAGTGCCTAAATATATATGTATAAATATCTATTAAGTAAAATGGTCTTTTAGTTTGACATTTTTGGCCAAAATTGTTGTAAGCCCCTGAGCCAACTTCACGGCAGACCACAAATCAGGGGTCCCTAACGCTAATATAAATTCTTAATAACCTGTGTAATAACAGGAAGAATGATTTATAGTAAATCTGTCAATATTAGTTGCAAAGTTCTAAGTCTGATTGAAGCCTTTATTAACCTGTGCATTACCAGGAAAAGCACTCTGTATTAGAGTTGTCACAACCATCCTGCAAGCAAACAAGTTCCCCTGTGTGGAAGATGCTATGGAGTGAGCCCTTAACCATTTAAATGTGGGAGGGGGTGAGCTTCAAATAGGAAGGAGGTTGCCACCCTCCAATCAGCCATGACTAGCTGGACAAGAATTGCAAAACATACTGGACACCTAACAAGCTCCTATTAAACCCCCCAAATAACCACAACATATATATAAGCATATGAGTGTCACAGAGGAGTGCTACTGAGCATGGCAATATATATTTAAAACCAGAGACAGAACATAAAACACAGACAAAGCTCAGTTTTAGCACATCCAGTGAAACTCATACACGGTACAGTGCCTAAATATATATGTATAAATATCTATTAAGTAAAATGGTCTTTTAGTTTGACATTTTTGGCCAAAATTGTTGTAAGCCCCTGAGCCAACTTCACGGCAGACCACAAATCAGGGGTTCCTAACGCTAATATAAATTCTTAATAACCTGTGTAATAACAGGAAGAATGATTTATAGTAAATCTGTCAATATTAGTTGCAAAGTTCTAAGTCTGATTGAAGCCTTTATTAACCTGTGCATTACCAGGAAAAGCACTCTGTATTAGAGTTGTCACAACCATCCTGCAAGCAAACAAGTTCCCCTGTGTGGAAGATGCTATGGAGTGAGCCCTTAACCATTTAAATGTGGGAGGGGGTGAGCTTAAATTAAGTAGGAGGTTGCCACCCTCCAATCAGCCAGGACTACCTTTTCCTGGTAATGCACAGGTTAATAAAGGCTTCAATCAGACTTAGAACTTTGCAACTAATATTGACAGATTTACTATAAATCATTCTTCCTGTTATTACACAGGTTATTAAGAATTTATATTAGCGTTAGGGACCCCTGATTTGTGGTCTGCCGTGAAGTTGGCTCAGGGGCTTACAACAATTTTGGCCAAAAATGTCAAACTAAAAGACCATTTTACTTAATAGATATTTATACATATATATTTAGGCACTGTACCGTGTATGAGTTTCACTGGATGTGCTAAAACTGAGCTTTGTCTGTGTTTTATGTTCTGTCTCTGGTTTTAAATATATATTGCCATGCTCAGTAGCACTCCTCTGTGACACTCATATGCTTATATATATGTTGTGGTTATTTGGGGGGTTCAATAGGAGCTTGTTAGGTGTCCAGTATATTTTACAATTGTGTTTCAGCTAGTCCTGGCTGATTGGAGGGTGGCAACCTCCTACTTAATTTAAGCTCACCCCCTCCCACATTTAAATGGTTAAGGGCTCACTCCATAGCATCTTCCACACAGGGGAACTTGTTTGCTTGCAGGATGGTTGTGACAACTCTAATACAGAGTGCTTTTCCTGGTAATGCACAGGTTAATAAAGGCTTCAATCAGACTTAGAACTTTGCAACTAATATTGACAGATTTACTATAAATCATTCTTCCTGTTATTACACAGGTTATTAAGAATTTATATTAGCATTAGGGACCCCTGATTTGTGGTCTGCCGTGAAGTTGGCTCAGGGGCTTACAACAATTTTGGCCAAAAATGTCAAACTAAAAGACCATTTTACTTAATAGATATTTATACATATATATTTAGGCACTGTACCGTGTATGAGTTTCACTGGATGTGCTAAAACTGAGCTTTGTCTGTGTTTTATGTTCTGTCTCTGGTTTTAAATATATATTGCCATGCTCAGTAGCACTCCTCTGTTACACTCATATGCTTATATATATGTTGTGGTTATTTGGGGGGTTTAATAGGAGCTTGTTAGGTGTCCAGTACTGTATGTTTTGCAATTCTTGTCCAGCTAGTCATGGCTGATTGGAGGGTGGCAACCTCCTTCCTATTTGAAGCTCACCCCCTCCCACATTTAAATGGTTAAGGGCTCACTCCATAGCATCTTCCACACAGGGGAACTTGTTTGCTTGCAGGATGGTTGTGACAACTCTAATACAGAGTGCTTTTCCTGGTAATGCACAGGTTAATAAAGGCTTCAATCAGACTTAGAACTTTGCAGCTAATATTGACAGATTTACTATAAATCATTCTTCCTGTTATTACACAGGTTATTAAGAATTTATATTAGCGTTAGGGACCCCTGATTTGTGGTCTGCCGTGAAGTTGGCTCAGGGGCTTACAACAATTTTGGCCAAAAATGTCAAACTAAAAGACCATTTTACTTAATAGATATTTATACATATATATTTAGGCACTGTACCGTGTATGAGTTTCACTGGATGTGCTAAAACTGAGCTTTGTCTGTGTTTTATGTTCTGTCTCTGGTTTTAAATATATATTGCCATGCTCAGTAGCACTCCTCTGTGACACTCATATGCTTATATATATGTTGTGGGTATTTTGGGGGTTCAATAGGAGCTTGTTAGGTGTCTAGTATATTTTACAATTGTGTTTCAGCTAGTCCTGGCTGATTGGAGGGTGGCAACCTCCTACTTAATTTAAGCTCACCCCCTCCCACATTTAAATGGTTAAGGGCTCACTCCATAGCATCTTCCACACAGGTGAACTTGTTTGCTTGCAGGATGGTTGTGACAACTCTAATACAGAGTGCTTTTCCTGGTAATGCACAGGTTAATAAAGGCTTCAATCAGACTTAGAACTTTGCAACTAATATTGACAGATTTACTATAAATCATTCTTCCTGTTATTACACAGGTTATTAAGAATTTATATTAGCGTTAGGGACCCCTGATTTGTGGTCTGCCGTGAAGTTGGCTCAGGGGCTTACAACAATTTTGGCCAAAAATGTCAAACTAAAAGACCATTTTACTTAATAGATATTTATACATATATATTTAGGCACTGTACCGTGTATGAGTTTCACTGGATGTGCTAAAACTGAGCTTTGTCTGTGTTTTATGTTCTGTCTCTGGTTTTAAATATATATTGCCATGCTCAGTAGCACTCCTCTGTGACACTCATATGCTTATATATATGTTGTGGTTATTTTGGGGGTTCAATAGGAGCTTGTTAGGTGTCCAGTATATTTTACAATTGTGTTTCAGCTAGTCCTGGCTGATTGGAGGGTGGCAACCTCCTACTTAATTTAAGCTCACCCCCTCCCACATTTAAATGGTTAAGGGCTCACTCCATAGCATCTTCCACACAGGGGAACTTGTTTGCTTGCAGGATGGTTGTGACAACTCTAATACAGAGTGCTTTTCCTGGTAATGCACAGGTTAATAAAGGCTTCAATCAGACTTAGAACTTTGCAACTCATATTGACAGATTTACTATAAATCATTCTTCCTGTTATTACACAGGTTATTAAGAATTTATATTAGCGTTAGGGACCCCTGATTTGTGGTCTGCCGTGAAGTTAGCTCAGGGGCTTACAACAATTTTGGCCAAAAATGTCAAACTAAAAGACCATTTTACTTAATAGATATTTATACATATATATTTAGGCACTGTACCGTGTATGAGTTTCACTGGATGTGCTAAAACTGAGCTTTGTCTGTGTTTTATGTTCTGTCTCTGGTTTTAAATATATATTGCCATGCTCAGTAGCACTCCTCTGTGACACTCATATGCTTATATATATGTTGTGGTTATTTTGGGGGTTCAATAGGAGCTTGTTAGGGGTCCAGTATATTTTACAATTGTGTTTCAGCTAGTCCTGGCTGATTGGAGGGTGGCAACCTCCTACTTAATTTAAGCTCACCCCCTCCCACATTTAAATGGTTAAGGGCTCACTCCATAGCATCTTCCACACAGGGGAACTTGTTTGCTTGCAGGATGGTTGTGACAACTCTAATACAGAGTGCTTTTCCTGGTAATGCACAGGTTAATAAAGGCTTCAATCAGACTTAGAACTTTGCAACTAATATTGACAGATTTACTATAAATCATTCTTCCTGTTATTACACAGGTTATTAAGAATTTATATTAGCTTTAGGGACCCCTGAATTGTGGTCTGCCGTGAAGTTGGCTCAGGGGCTTACAACAATTTTGGCCAAAAATGTCAAATTAAAAGACCATTTTACTTAATAGATATTTATACATATATATTTAGGCACTGTACCGTGTATGAGTTTCACTGGATGTGCTAAAACTGAGCTTTGTCTGTGTTTTATGTTCTGTCTCTGGTTTTAAATATATATTGCCATGCTCAGTAGCACTCCTCTGTGACACTCATATGCTTATATATATGTTGTGGTTATTTTGGGGGTTCAATAGGAGCTTGTTAGGTGTCCAGTATATTTTACAATTGTGTTTCAGCTAGTCCTGGCTGATTGGAGGGTGGCAACCTCCTACTTAATTTAAGCTCACCCCCTCCCACATTTAAATGGTTAAGGGCTCACTCCATAGCATCTTCCACACAGGGGAACTTGTTTGCTTGCAGGATGGTTGTGACAACTCTAATACAGAGTGCTTTTCCTGGTAATGCACAGGTTAATAAAGGCTTCAATCAGACTTAGAACTTTGCAACTAATATTGACAGATTTACTATAAATCATTCTTCCTGTTATTACACAGGTTATTAAGAATTTATATTAGCGTTAGGGACCCCTGATTTGTGGTCTGCCGTGAAGTTGGCTCAGGGGCTTACAATAATTTTGGCCAAAAATGTCAAATTAAAAGACCATTTTACTTAATAGATATTTATACATATATATTTAGGCACTGTACCGTGTATGAGTTTCACTGGATGTGCTAAAACTGAGCTTTGTCTGTGTTTTATGTTCTGTCTCTGGTTTTAAGTTCTTTTGAAAGCTCCTTCTTTGTCCCTGAATATATTTGCATATAGTTATCATATCCCCTCTTAGATGCCTCTTTTCTAATATAAATAAATCTAATTTAGCTAGCATCTCCTCATAAGTTAGAATGTCCATCCCCTTTATTAATTTGGTGGCTCTTCTCTGCACTCTCTCTAGTTCCATAATGTCTTTTCTTAGGATCCTACCAGATTCCTGGGGACATGAAGACACAGACAACCGGACAAAATCCTCCCTAGGAAGCAGTTTGCAGATCATCGCCAGATTTTCCCTTCTTCAGCACAGACCAGAACAGTATGACCGGGTAGGGGTAAACACATTCAAGGGTCCCCTGGTATATGCCCAACCCCCCAGAACCCAGTGTAGGGGCTCAGAGTATCTCCCAACAGGAGATAAATGTTTCTAAGTAAAAATGTTTCTAAGTCCAGCGCTTAAATAATTAAAGCGGCTGTTAGCTAACTTTTGCTAGGAAGCTCCTCGTGCTCTGAAACTTGCTGTGCTAACTCAGGTAGAAACGTTTAAAACAACCATAACACAATTTTTATAACTTTGATAAAAATTGATGAATGAGAGTCCCTCTCATATAGTGTATTCAACATAATAGTCATATTTGGGCTTTCATTCAGGACACCGGAGACAGGGAAATACTCATTTATTGTAGCACCCCCACTTAGTATGCTTGTAGTGACTCACTGTAAATGAGCCGAGGATGTGCAGCTCCGGACTTCTTTTTTTTTAATTTTATTTTTTTACTATTTTTCGAGAGAATGACATCTTATAAACACATTTCAACATACATCTGTTACAATCTTCAAACTGTCCCGCACAATGAGACAATAAACGTTACATTCCATCATCAATCGCAATGTGTAGTCTTCATTTCTTACATATTTAGTTTACTACCGTTGCAATTTACAGTACTTTTCTTCTTTTCTTTTCTTTTTTTATCACATCTTGGGGAAGCGGCCGCTTCCAGGCATACCTCTCTTAGAGAGATTCAAGAATAGTAGAGAGAAAAGCAAGAAAGAAGAGGGTGGGGTAAGAAGGGACCAGAGAGAGGGGGGAGGCGGGGGGGTAGGGGTAGTGTCTTGTTGTCATCAAATTTACTTGACCCAGGTTTTCCATCGCTAATTGTCTGACCATACTGACCATACCTTGTGGAATTTATCCATTTTTTGACCCAATTGTGCCGAGAGAAGTTCTATTAATCTTACATCTCTAATTCGTCTCAGTACTGTCTGCTTGGAAGGGGCATTTATCTTCTTCCGTGCTGCTGCAATCGGGCAGCGGGCCGCTGTGAGAACATGGCTTACCATTTTATTCTCATGGGATTGTTGGCCCTCTATTGGTTTAGACAGCACCAGGGTCAGAGGGTCCACCTCCATCTCCACCCCCAGGAGTTCTCGTATCATTGTTTGTATCATGATCCAGAACCCCTGAATTTTTGGGCATTCCCACCAGATGTGAGCCATATCTCCTCTGTGTCCCCGCATCCTCTCCAGCACAAATCTGAGGATCCGGGTAAAATCTGTCTCAGCCTACTCGGGGTTAGGTACCAATGGAATAGAATTTTATATATGTTTTCTTTTATTGTGGTACAAATTGACGTTTGAGAAGCTGCATCCCAAATATCCTCCCAGTCTTCCCTATCTATTTCTAAATTTAAATCTGCTGCCCATTTAAGCATATAGTTGTGGTTAGAGTGTGTAGCTTTAATCGCCAGTCCCAGATAAACCTCAGAAATCAGTCCTTTGCAGTAATAGCCTCTTCTGCATATTTTCTCAAATCGTGTTAGTGGCGAAAAGGCAGAATCTTTTGTAATTGTTTGTAAATAATGGCGAATTTGTAAGAAACTGAAAATTGGGAGGTTAGTGATTTGATATTTCTTCTGAATCTCCTGAAATGGCAAAATCTTGCCTTTATCTACAAAATCATCGGCTAGTACCATATTTAGCTCTAAGTATCTCTCAAGTGCCTTCGGGATACAGCCTGGGGGGAACTCTGGGTTATTTAGTATAGGGGTCAATAGAGAGGGGGGAGAAGATACTAACTCATACTTCCCCTTGTTTCTAGTCCATATCTTCCATGTACATCTCACTGCTCCCAGTTTTAATTTTTCTGCAAAGGTCTCTCCCCCTCTCCCGGTCTATAGTGCGGCTGGGAGCGAGAGAGGACTCGCATAGGAAGACTCAATCCCAAGCCAGCAGTACATGGCCGGATCATTGTTCCACATTATGACTTGTTTTAGATGGGCCGCTAGATAGTATTTAATGATACCCGGGGCTCCCAGACCTCCGCTTCCTTTTGGTGCTAGCAAGATTGATCTAGCCACCCTTTATTTTTCCAAATGAATTGCAAGATCCTGTTTTGGATGTTTTTGAGTTCTTTTAGTGGGATGTCTATTGGGAGAGTCTGGAAGTAATATAGAAGTCTTGGTAGAATATTCATTTTAACTGTGGCTATTCTTCCTAGCCAAGAAATCTGATATTCATTCCAGCTCTGGAGGTCTTTTTTAATCTTTTCAAATAGAGGGGGGTAATTATACTGGTAGAGTGTTTTATAGGTGCTAGATATCTGTATTCCCAGATATTTAATCTTTGTCGAACTCCATTTGTAGTTAAAATTTATTTGTAGTAGTTTTACTTCGGGGTTTGTCAGTGAAAGGTTTAGCGCCTCCGACTTGTCCATATTGATTTTGTAACCCGGAATTTTGCCAAATTGATCCAATTGATATTGCAGGTTTGGGAGGGATGTCAAGGGGTTGGCCAAGGTTAGGATAATATCATCGGCAAAGAGTGATATTTTGTAATTTGTCTCTCCTATTTTTATTCCTTTAATACTCTTTTCGTCTCTAATTGTAGCCGCCAAGGGTTCTATGGAGAGGGCAAATAGGAGCGGAGATAAGGGGCAACCCTGATGAGTACCATTTTTAATTTGTATAGGGGCTGAGTCTCCACCTGGGAATTTCACGACTGCTGTGGGGGTTTTGTAGAGGGCTCTGACTCCCTCCAAAAACTGTCCCTTGAACCCAAATTTAATCAATGTTTGGTCTAAGAAATCCCACCTTATTCTGTCAAATGCTTTTTCAGCATCCAGACTTAATAAGATAGCCTTCGTGTTTGAGAGGTGTACATGGTCGATAATGTTAATGATTTTCCTAGTATTATCAGAGGCCGGTCTTCCCGAGACAAACCCTACCCGATCTATGTGTATTAAGCTGGGTAGGATTGGGGTGTCTGTTTGCTAGTATTTTACTAAAAAGTTTTAGATCCGAATTGAGTAGGGCTATGGGGCGATAGTTACCACACTGTAAAGGGTTTCTCCCGTCCTTATGGATGATGGCTAGGTTTGCTTTGGACATTGATGTCGGGATAGCCTCTCCACCTAGAAAGGAATTAAATACATTGAGCAAATATGGGGTTAATATCTTCTTGAATTTTTTATAATACTGATTTGAGAAGCCATCTGGGCCTGGCGTTTTACTAGCTTTCAATTGAGCAATAGCATCTAACAGTCCTTCTTGGGTTATTTCTTTAATTAATTCTGCAGCATTCCCTTCCGACAGTTCAGGGAGCTTACACTTTTCTAGATAACTGGAGATGGCTTCCAAACCTGTTGTTTGATTTCTCGGGAAATTTAAGTTATACAGTTTATAGTAGAAATCCGAAAACTCTTTTGCTATCTGTTTCTCATCAAATGTTTTATCTCCAGCCTTAGTTCGGATAGCTGCAATTTGTGATTTGGTTCTTAGACCTCTCAATTTGGATGCTAGTAACCGATCTGCTTTATTTCCCTTATCATAGTACTTTTGTTTTGTCCACCTTAACACTCTCTTCACCTCGTCCAGTTGGACCTGTTTAAGTTCAGATCTTGTTTTATCTAGCAATTTGAATACTTTTTTAGAGGGATTAGTTTTATGCTTTTGTTCCAGAAGCTGTACTTTCTCCGCCAATTCGTTATACAGTTTTTGTTTAGCTTTTTTCTTATATGATGCTATGGAAATGATAGTCCCTCTTATTGTGGCCTTATGGGCTTCCCATAGCATGGCTGGTGACTCTACTGAGCCCTTATTCAGCGTGAAGTAATCTCTGAGTTTTTGTTTAATATCCTGTACTATATCTGCTTGGTTTAATAATGAGTCATTTAATTTCCAGTTATACTGGGGAGTTTTAGAGAAGGGGAGAGAGAGGCTCAGTGAGACAGGTGCGTGATCTGACCATGATATTGTTCCTATATCTGACTGGGAGGATGCTTGTAGTATGTCTTTGGTACCTAGGAAATAGTAAATCCTCGAGTAGGTCTGGTGTGGGGGCGAATAGAATGTGTAATCTCGCTGGCCCTGGTGCTGCGCCCTCCAGATGTCAGTTAGTGAGAACTCTTTTAATATATTTTTGAATTCTTTGGCATTTTTTTCCGTGGTGCTCGGATGTGGGGTACCTGTTACACTTGCTCTATCTTCTTTTGGATTTGCTACCATGTTCATATCTCCTGCAAAGAGTAATGCAGTGTTTGACTGATCCGGCAGCCTTTCGCATAAATCTCTCAGAAATTTTAACTGACCTTCATTTGGTGCGTAGACATTGATCAAGGTTATTTTAACCCCTGAAAGAGAACCATACAGGATTAAGTATCTACCTTCTGGATCCGCAACTTTTTTGTCTAAGATAAATGGGGTGTTGTGTTTGAAGAGTATTGCTACTCCCCTTTTTTTTTTTACTGAATATGAGGCGTAGTGTGCTTGTGGGAAAATTCTAGCAAAGGTATTTTTGGGGGATGAGGTGTTGAAGTGGGTCTCTTGGAGGAATAATATGTCTCCATTCGTTTTCTTAAGCTCTTGTAAGGCTAGTTTTCTCTTAACTACTGAGTTTAACCCCTTAACGTTTAGAGACACAATTTTTATAGATGTTTTACTGGCCATTTTTTATTTTTGAGAGGAGAATCTTGCGCTCCCTCCACTTTCCCAAAGTGAAGGGGGAACCTATTCTTTTCCTTACTGGATATTCCGATATACAACCTTTGCGATTAGCAGGAGCTCTCTAACTCTCTAAATCTTCCGGGTCTTACTTGAATGGGGACGACTAGGATGGGAGGGGAGAGGGGAATAGGAGCTGACATGGGTGGGATAGGGTAGAGAACAGGCAGGAGGAAAAAGAGAAGAAAAGGTGGGCTACAAACGAGCCCTGAGTAGAGACCCCCACCACGCTAAGTGTGAGAGAGTTGGGCATAGAGCCCTCTGGAGACTTATCGATGTGTCGTGTCCCGGCAACCTTTGGGCCAGCCCAGAGCCCTCCAATAGGGCTAGTAACATCAATCTGAACAATATAAAACATAACTCTTGACAACAAGTGGTACCTGTCTGGGCCTAGTGCAAACTCTTTGGACCCTTATGTGTCTAAACTCTTGGTACCTATATCCATACTTATCCCTTTCTTCAAACATGTGGGAGATCTGGATATATCACTTCCTCCGTTTGACCACAAGATGGTTCCAGAGGATCAGAAATACTCAACCTGTTGAGAAAAAACTAAAAAGTACCATATTTTCCGGCGTATAAGACGACTTTTTAACCCTGGAAAATCTTCTCAAAAGTCGGGGGTCGTCTTATACGCCGGGTATCGTCTTATACGCCGGCAAAGTGCAAAGTGCGGGCAGACGCGGCTTCCTTGTTTATTTTTTCCGGCGTGCCGCATGTCAGCCAGGCGCCGGTCACGTGCGCCAGGCCAGCGGTGCGCAAACTGGGGGGCGCAGCCTGTGCAGCGAAACCTGGGGGCAGAGCAGAGCAGTGGCAGGCAGAAGCTCCGTGCTGCTGCTGTTTCCCTGTGCTTGCAGAGGGGGCGGGGCGTCCCTCTACACACAGACACAAGCCCTCCTCTTCCTGTCTTTACTCCTCCTTTGTTCAGCAGCGTGGGGAGCTAAGCATGCAGTACAGTACAGAAAAAAAGTTAAAAATAAAAACCTCTAGACATGATTAAAAAAATGTGCAAGAAAAGTAAATTTAAAGACATATTACACATATATATATGGTGTAATTAGTTGGTAATACAGATTAAATAAGACAATTGTCATTATATTGGACATTATATTCTTATCATTATAACCTTTGAACCTATGCCTTATCATGCAAATATTATGCCAATATGTAAGCTTAAATTGTTCTTTGATGTATCTTGTGGATAATACTTCATATTTTATAATGGTTGTATTTCCCTGGTTCCTATGATTTAGGTACACAATCTGTGTTATGCAGTATATATGTGTAATATGTCTTTAAATTAACTTTTCTTGCACATTTTTTTAATCATGTCTAGAGGTTTTTATTTTTAACTTTTTTTCTGTATATAACTTAGTTGCAACACAGCTAGTTTTTTAATCCACCTTGTTCATGTTTTTTCTTGATATAATAGTACCCTTTATTAAGCATTAGTTTAGTTTAATATAGCTTTATTTCGTTTAAATATGCTTGTCCACTTAGCAGCAATGTATTTTGTTCTGCTGGAATGGTCAATAAAGCTTTGTTATTGTGTTCCTATGTTTGCCCACATCCAAGATGGCCACACTGCCTTTGGTACTTCCTTTTGCCCTTAGATCGGCACTGAGTCGCTCTGTTATGACGTCATCAGGTTCCGATTTTTGGCGCGAAACGGCCTACAGGTAAGAGGGTATATAATGGATGTTATCACATTGTGTTTTATCCTTGAAAAAGAACGCTGTGACGTTCGAAACGCGTTGGATGGGTCTCTTGTCACATTAAAGTGCCCTTTTAATCATTTTTTGTCCTGGGTTCTTCCTGCTCCGTTTGTGCTGGTGCGCTTTTTGGTCTCCCTTTTCCCTGCTTTGAAATAATTGACCTACTCAGATTATATATTGAGCTAATATGTGTGTGTGTTTTTTAGCTTCTTGTAATCCCTGATCCTTTGTGTTAAGAGAACTATGCTACAGTATGAAGAGTTCAGTGAGTTCATGTTATCTGTTTAAAAGACACAATGTTTGACAAATAGATCACTGTATATTGATGTCATGTGTTATCTAACATTCATACAGGATATTAATGCCTCTGGTTATTCGCTCAAAATTATTTTAATTGTGTTTAGTCCCTTTTTGTATTTGCTACTCTCTTACCAGAATGAAGTATATAATGAATTCACGATACATACATTTTACTTTTCCAACTGATAGGGTTTCTTTTGTCCCTTTTTCATATTTTTTATTTTTTTCTGTTGAGGTTTTTTATTTATTTAGAATCACAATAGCTAATTAATTATTATAATTAATATGAAACGTTTTGCATGTATCTTTTGATATTCGATCCAGATCTTTTATTCTAATGATGCTGTGTATTAGGTGTACAGTATGTAGTGTTAAGCTTTTCAATCAATGTAATTATCACTGATGATTATCCATTACAGCTGCGTGTCAAGTGCACAGGAGGGGCTATATTTAGGAGATTAACTCACAGTCCCAACTACCCCCCTTGAGAAAGGGCTCTTAGAGCCTGAAACGCGTAGGAGGTTGTGTGTTTTTGTACTTTGTTTGTCCTTTTTTCATTTTTATGTAGTTTAAATAAATGTTTTTAATCCTTCCTATCTGGTGAGCTGATGGTGCTTTTTTGGACATTGCGGTCTACTACCAATCCCTTTCCACATTTGTAATTTATATCTGCGTGGGTGTTGGAATCCCTTTTTTTTGTTTCCCTATATAATAAACCTAATACTTATTATACGCCCCGTGTCTAGTGCAACCTGTGTCATGGGTAGTCCTAGGGGCTAGAATAGGGTTGAGCCTTCCCTCAAGGGCTCTGGTGGCAGTGGAAACCCAAAGTTCTGGGCACCAATTAGGTACCTCTGGGTATGAGGCAACCCCATGACATGACAGGTCCCATGCTGGGGACCTCTGCCCATTCTCTAAACTGAAATCCTGCAACAGGTGTGATGGAAAAACAGGATTTAAACCACAGACAATCGAGAGAGAGAAATCATCAGATTCCTTCATGATCCAGAAAACTCAATAAATAAGCCCATGTGTGGTCTTTGGGGATCAGTTAGGAGTGTGGTAAAGAATAAGGGAAGCTTAAATATTTTATTAAAATATATTTATTTGCAGCTGAATATTGTTTCTTGTAATGAGGAAAATTACTGTCCCGAGTTCTAACCAGTGACATATTCTGGTTGATACTGGACATTACATGAGAAAGATGTGTTGCAGCTGCAGGAATTTCATGGAAGAAAAAGCTTTATCTAAGTGAGGTGACCAGCAGCATTTCCACATATATTTCTTAATCCCCCCCAGTGAGGTTTGTCAGGATCTGTATTGTTTTGTCAGGATCTGTCCTGAGGTCGGGTTTTTGTTATGGGCTGTGTCACTGTGGTGGTAGTTATATCCACAGTGACAAACACTTATACATAAACTGTTTCCCACCTGACAAGGAAATGTGTATGTTCCTCTCCAGGGCTTTTGACGCAGATAGAGAAACCTTTAAATAATCTGATATTTATAGTGTTTCTGCTCTGCTCACTCACCACATCCCCAGAGATCTCTGTTGGTCTATTACATGGAGGTTGGTTTAGTAAAACTTGCAGTGAGACATATTTTAGGACCCATATTTCCTGTGGCCACACCAGGAAAGATCCTATCTGGTAGGCAGGTTATACAAAGCAACATTCATCATGCACAATATATCCTTCAATCAAATATAAGTCCTAGGTCTGCGGTTTCATGTTCTGTGTTCTGTGCTGTTTATTGTTACATCTCCAGCAGCTGAATGTGACACTCAGATTCTGTCTGTGATTTATCCTGTTCTGTTTGGCTTTGAGACCTTGGGGTTTTTATTCTGATTTCTCAATTCTCCTTCTCACTGTGCTTCTCGCACAGTAATATGTCCCTCTGTCCTCAGGTCTCATACTGTATCAGTCACTTGCAGGTAGAATTCATTCTTGGCATTGTCCCTTATGATTGTCAGCCGGCTGCATAGAGACAGGGAGTAGTAGGTGCTCCCATCAGTGTATATTTGTGCCAAATGCTCCAGGGTCTCCCGAGGGGCTGATGGACCCTCTGCCACCAGGAACCGCTCAGAGATGTGGACACTTTACATATCAACTGGAGGCTCTGGGAATGTTTCAGTGCTCTTGGACCGGACTCTGTCAGGGTCACATGTGACGGGTTGTTCAGATGATTTGGGAGTGCAGGTGTATGCAATATAAGAAAAACATACAAAATGCAGTGCAATAAGTTTAAACAATATTGTGATCAGTGAATCTTGCAATCCTGTGATGTGTGTACTCACAAATTCCTCATTCTTTATAAGCGTGTCCCGGCTGGATCTGGATCTCCTCAGGAGACCGGTATTTCCGGTGAAACGCGTAGAGGGGCACCTGATGCGACGGTATAGGATGCAGAATGCCGCGCTACCTACACACCTGCCCGAAATCCAGCCGGGAGGTTGTATCCGGAAGTGCGGGACGGGAGCAAGCAACAAAATCCTGACAGAGGGAGGCAGAGAGAACGCCGATACATCTTGACCGGTCGTGCTCCTTCTATTGCTTTCAATGCGATTTTATCTTTGACACCATGTGAGTGCATTTTGATCTTGATTCATAGATAAAGATTTTTAAACCAGTACACACTATGGGGCCTATGCAGTAAGCGATCATTAAAAAAACCCCGGGCAACTTATATCGCCATTTTTTGGAGCGTTGCTATCACGGTATTCAGAAAGCCTCGATTACCTGTCATACCAAAATTCCCAAAACAGGCGAGTTGTCACCAGCAATAGGATCGACCCTCTGAAAGGGCCTTACCCGGCGATTAATTTCTGCTGCAGAGAGAGCTGCTCAGAGAGAGCCGCCTCTCCCAGCAAAAATCTCACCCGAAATGTATGTTTTTTAATATATATTTTATTCCTAGTGAAGATCAGAAGGGGGTCTCCGGAGCAGTACCGAGTTGGTTTGAGGTCTGGGGACCCCCTGCTTCCCGAGATACAGGCCCCGTTAGGGGGTTCCAGTATCTCCTATGGATTGGATTCCCACATCACGTGATCGGGACATTTCCGTGCATAGGAGATACCGGCACTCCATAACGGGGCCTGTATCTCAGGAAGTAGAGGGTCCCGGACCTCAAACCAACGTGGTTCTGCTCTGGAGACCCCCTGCTCATCTACACTAGGAATAAAATGTATATTAAAAAATATTTAGTAAACACGAATATACCACCCACCCCCCTGCCTCCTCATACTGTAAAACCATGATTTATTTTTTCACATACAGGATTAATACTCCAGCCCGATGGGGGTCCCCGGTGGGCCCAACAGGTGTCCGCAGGCCCCACAGTGCACCCCGGGTGGGTGCCCACGGATGTCTGGGGGCCTCAGAGGTGGTCCCCGCTAGGTGCCGTGGGCCCTAATGGGGTCCATGGGTGGTCCCGTGGGTGTCTGGGGGTCCCTGAGTCATCCCCACCGGTGTCTGGGGGCCCCCGGGTGGTTCCCACAGGGGTCTGGGGCCCTCGGGTGGTCCCTGTGGGTCTGCAGGTGATACCCGTGGGCATCTGGGGGTCCTCAAGTGGTCTCCATGGGTCCGCGCAAATAAATAAGTACAGTTCTATTTACCACAGCCAATATGAAGGGCATCCTCATCATGATGTTGCAGGTCCCTGTCCTCCATTTCCAGAAACCATACATACATAATAAACACATTCTAATGGCACCTAACCCCTTAATCACCTTAGCGGTTAATAACCGCTATAGTAATTAATGGGTTAAGCCACACTGCCCCGCTACCCACCCCGGACCCACTATACCCACCCTGTACCCATTGAGTAGTATAGTGGTACATTATAGCCATATAATAATATGGGCATTATAAGCCACTATAGCACTCAATGGGCACCCTAATCAAAATACATTAATGCACAAAACAAACAATAATAAAAAACATTCAAAAATACAGAAACACCCCAATTCAATAAATAAAAAAACTAGCCCGCTAATGCAATTAATAAAAGCACTAACCAGCTCAACAAGGAATTAATTAAACCATTAACCAATCAAAACAATTAATTAATAAAACAATGTGGAATTAATTGTACCAGTAACCAATCAAAGCAATTAATTAATAAAACAACAATTAATTAATTGTAACAGTAACCAACAAAGAAATTAATTATGAAAAAATATCGTCAACACAACCATTAAAAGCTTTAGCCAACAAAAGACATCATTAATTAAAAACGAAAATCGAGGCGTGGCCAGGAGGCTGAACGAGCTGGTCATAGGTTTGAATAGCTCCGCAAACACACCTGAAGAAACCTTCAGAAACCCCACTAAAACTGAGGGAAAAACCCCCTAGGAGACTGCCCAAAAGCCCCCAGTGCAGACAATCCGGTCCCTTGTCCAACATATTAACTTAAAAGGGGAGAAACAGCTTTACCTGAGCTGATGGTGCACAGCTCCCCTCTCTCCGGTGTAATCAAGATGGCCGCCTGGACCAGGCGGCTCATCTAAAGAGACGATCCTGACCACGGCAAGCGGCCAAAAGGTAGGGGGCAGCCCTGTTGCAGCCGCAGACACGGAGGCTAGTCAATCCCGGCACCAAGCACATGCACCAGTAGCCCCTCTCCCGAAAACGCGGCGCATCCCAGCTTTCCCGCCGAGGCTCGCAAAATGGCGCCATCTGGCATGTGAGCTACCAAGCCTACCTGTGTCCGGCCGAGGTGCGCAGTCCCTGGAGGGGGAGATCGGCGTGGGGCTTGCAAGGTACAGGAGGAGACCCAGAGCAGTGGTGGGAGCGGAGAGAGGGGAAGGGGGAGCTCCGAGGAGGTGGAGAGGGAGAGGTGTCCGTGCGTTCCAGCCTGCAACTCAGAGGTGTACCAAAATGGCCGCCGCTGGCCAGAGTTAAAGGCACAGAACACACAAACATTTGCAACCACTGAAAAATTGAAAAACAGGGCTTTGAGTTGTTCTCCAACACACTCTCTCCCCATCCCTAATCCTAATAATAAAAAAAAAATGTGAATGATCATGGTGCTTCAGGAATGAGGGGGTTTATGTCAACGTAAAAAGAAAAAAGAAAACTTACATCACCCAAACAATATCAGCTTCAACTATATGTCAACGACCAATAACAATAAATATGCCACCTACCAAAACACCAAAAAAAAAAACGCGGGAGGCCGCACTCTTCTTTAAAAAACCAAAGACAGGAACTAAAGACCAAGAAGCGTCTATCGCTGGCGAAGACACAGAACCAGAACCTACTCAGAAGAAGAGACAGATACTCCGCTTACTCGCAAAGAAATGCTGCTGTTTGTCCAAGACATTAAAAGCTCCTTCCGCTCCGAGATGCAGAGTTTCCGTCATAGTGTCAGAGAGGAAATAGCGTCTATAGGAGACTGTATCGTGGACTTGGAGGAGAAAGTGGACACCACCGCCTCTACCCAGGAGACCCAAGCCCAAGAAATCCATGAATTAAAAACACAAGTTAAAACAATTTTCGAAAAATTGGAAGATAAGGAAAACCGATCAAGACGCAATAATCTGCGGATCAGAGGAGTCCCAGAGGAAGTGGACAATGCTCAATTGGACGCATATCTCATCTAGCTCTTCGGGTCTTTGTTACCAGAAATGACGGAAGACAAACTCCAGATGGATAGATCACATAGACTGCCAAGACCTAAAGGCCTGGACCCCAAAAAACCATGATATGTGATTACACGTCTACACTACTTTCGTAGTAAAGAGGAGATACTAAGAGCCGCTAGATCTACTCCAAGGATAGAACAAAACAACGTTCAGCTTCTCATTTTCCCAGATCTGGCTCAAATCACGTTGAACAAACGTAAAATGTTCGCACAGGTCACAAACACACTGCGAAATAACAAAATACGCTACCGTTGGGGTTTTCCGTGCAAGATAATATTTATCTTCCAAGAAAAAACACATATATTTCTTTCTCCAGAAGAAGGTGAAGAGAAATTGAGAGCAATGGGTCTCCTTGAACCAGAGGAAATCGAGGCCTCCCAGCGGATGCAGCCCCCACCTAAACAACAGCGCCCAACATGGGTAAAGACCCCAACTCCACGAAGAGAACAGAACCAACCCGCTTGAAATTTGGAGCTGATCACTAATTGAGTTTCCAGTTAATTCTACAGACTGACGGAATGTTGTTCGGAACATAAGGCATAGCTGAACTTGTCGTTTACTCCAGATATGCTCTTTTCTTGAACAGGAGTGGAGACACCTGGCGTCAATTTACTAACTTGAACTACTCTCAAAGACCAAGGCGATCTGGTTATCAAGAATCTCCCGAAGATAACTTCCCATACTGTGAAAGGTTAGAGTTTTAAAATACAGGCTACCAAGATGGTTGCTTTGGAAATGTTTTTTTTTTTAAATTGACTGTTTCTAAATGGACTGAAAGTCTCACAGCACCTAGAAACTGATGTAAGTTAAATGTTTTGTGTGTTTTACACATGTTGGCCCAATTTGGGGGTTTTCGGCCTCGGTCCTTGGGGGCTGTCGGCGGTCCGGCTTCTGGGGGTGTCCCTGTTTCGGTGCAGGCGGCTCGGTCGGTGGCTCTGTCTCTGACTGGGTCGCTGGATGGGCCGCCTGTGCTGGGGGACGGCCCGCTGGTGGCTCTTGGGGCCCGGGTTTGGACACCCCGGGCCTACTTCGAAACTGTTTCCTGGGTAAAAGCATGTCCTGGTCGCAGGTTTTCTATGTTATTTACCCCAGATCTGTTCCCCCAATACTCTAAGTATAATTTTTGCACTGTTTCTTTCTTTTGTGTCTCTCTTCCCCTATAGACTAAATATAGATTTTCAGATGGCCGTGCACTGGATGCCAGTCTGATCTACTCAATATGAGAAAATTAAGGAAAGATAAGGTGATGTAAATAGTTACAATGTTTCATTTCCCCCTCGTTTTTCTGTATCCGGATGTGTAAGACTACACATACAATCCACCCCGTACTTTCCGGGGTGTTGCTCTTGCTTTTGATTTCTGAAGGTTTGGCTCCCAAACAAAGGAGCACTGTGGCATTAAGACGTTGGGCCGCGGCCCGCCCCCCCCAGGTTTGCGCATCCTGTGACTACGATACACTCGCATCACAGGACCTGAAATGGTTGGTCCCTCCAAACATAGTTTGGAAACAGGGATCCTCTTTTTACCCCACCCTACCTTGTCCACCCTCTCCCCACACCCAGTTCTACAAGCATTTGTTATTGCAGAAAGTTAATATGTGTATCTCTCAAGATGTATATTCACAATACAGACTGTTTACAATAGTTAAGAAACTGTTTCTTCTGTTATATATACGTCATCACTCTGTTCACCTGTATCATAGACCTTTAAAGCATCACTATGCCGATTAATATAATTTCCCAAAACACCAAGGGCCTCAATACCCCCCGTAAGAGATGAATAGCCCTTTCAGAGGCTAAACGACTAGCAGGAGATATCATTTTGTTACAAGAAACACATCTGAAAAAGGAGGATCAATCACTGCTATACAGTAGCGACTACCCTCTAATCTATCACTCATCATCCCATACAAAAAAAAATGGGGTGACTACACTTTTCCACAAAAATCTAAACTTCAAAGTAGACAAAATTAAAAATGATCCTGCTTGGAGAATTTTAATTGTTACAGAATTACTAGACTGTACCCATCGAACAATAGCTAACATATATGCCCCTAACGAAAATCAAGAATCCTTTTTCCGGAAGCTCACAAATTTAATAAACTCTGTCCAGAAAGGTTTTCTAATTCTTGCAGGGGATTTCAACGCAATCATGGACCCAAATTTAGATAAATTTCCCAGTCTTCCATCACCACAAAAGATAGTTCCCTCAACTCGTGGTCTCGTATCCATGACCAAGGATCTGATGGTAGTAGACTCCTGGAGATTAATGAACAATAAGGAAAAAGATTTTTCCTTCTTCTCTCATCCCCATAACAGTTATTCACGTATAGACTATATTTTAATTGACCAACAAGTTAGCGATAACATTTCCTCAGCAACAATTGCCCCCACTGCTTGGTCAGACCACTCTACAATTATAACTAAACTGGGTGGCCTCACAACCAAAAAAAAACAAGGTTGTGGTCTTTAAATGAATCATTATTGTCGAACCCACAAAATCTCCAACAATTGGAAGAGGAACTGGTCCAATATTTTGATATAAATAACACCCCGGACGTTTCCCCTTTTACCCTTTGGGAGGCCCATAAATCTGTGCTTAGAGGTAAACTGATTGCTCTGGCTTCTCGGAAAAAGAAGGAAAAAGCGGTACACATTGTGACATTAACACAAAAGTTATCAGAACTAGAATGTATCCATAAAGCAAATCCCTCCCGAAAAAACTATAGACAAATAATCTCAGTTAGAAGGCAATTAAATCTTTTGTTAGTGGCAAACGCAGAGAGAGCTATACGATGGACCCAACAGAAATACTACGAAAAAAGTAATAAGGCAGATAAAATGCTGGCACGTAAGCTAAAACAAAAGCAGGTTAAAGATAAGATCCATAATATTTATAATAAAAATGGAAAGATATCTCATAGCCCCAAAGTTATAAGTGACGATTTTAAGGAATATTATGCATCTCTTTACAATCTGCCTGGCCCAGTGGGAGAATCGACTAAAAATAAAAAAGCGAAAAAAACTCAAACTTTCTAACTCAATGCCGGCTCCCCACGCTGGAACCAGAAGATATAATAAATCTTGAAAAAAATATAGAACACCCTGAAATCTTGGAGGCTATCAAATCTTTGAAAAATGGGAAGGCCCCTGGTCCGGATGGATTTTCAAACCTTTATTACAAAAAATTCTCCATAATACTCCTCCCACACTTAACCAAGGTATTTAATGAGATGCTTTTAGGCCTCCCCCCACCCAGAGATATGCTACGAGCTACCATAGTCGTAATCCGAAAAGATGGAAAAGATCCCATGATGTGCTCTAGCTACAGACCTATATCTTTGTTAAATACAGATCTAAAATTATACGCAAAAATCTTGGCCACTAGATTAAACAATATTCTTCCAAGATTGATCCATCCGGACCAGGTTGGCTTTGTTTTGGACAGGCAAGCCCTTGACAACATAAGGAGGACGGTGAACTTAATACATATAGCAAAACAAACCACACGCTCATCATTATTACTTTCACTAGACGCTGAAAAAGCCTTTGATCGGCTGGATTGGCAGTTTATGAACGTCATACTCTCACAAATGGGATTTACTCCCAAAATCTTAAACAGCATAAACACGCTATACTCGGCTCTGACAGCCATAGTAAAAACGAATAACTCCTTGTCTGACCCTTTCCCAATATCGAACGGAACAAGACTTGGGTGCCCACTGCCCCCCTTGTTGTTTGCTTTGGCAATAGAGCCATTAGCCTGCCAGATAAGAATGAACCCCAATATCACGGGTATCAATGTTGGACAGAAGGAATTTAAGATAGGTCTCTATGCGGATGACATACTACTGACGCTCTCAAATCCTCTCATCTCACTCCCCAACCTTTTCCAAGCTCTATCTGAGTTTGGCTCCCTTTCAGGATACAAAATTAACCACTCTAAAGCTATGGCTCTTGGCTTGAACCTTCCCAAGGATATGGTAAAATGACTTCAACTTAATTTTGACTTCAAGTGGAATCAGACCCACATTAAATATTTAGGGGTTCAAATAACAAAAGATTACTCATCCCTATACAAAATAAACTTTAAACCTTTATTCGACCAAGTTGCAAAGGACTTGTCCACCTGGAATCCATACATTATCTCTTGGTTCAGAAGGATCACCACTATTAAAATAAACATCTTACCTAGAATACTGTACCTCTTCCAAACTCTCCCAGTAAAGATTTGTCAGAAGGACCTAAATAATATTCAAAATAAAATTCTGAAATTTGTATGGCAAAATAGACGTCCTAGAGTCCGCAAAGATATCCTTTACAAATCTAAGTTAGAAGGAGGCTTAGCCCTTCCAAACCTACAAAAGTAATATAGAGCGGCACAACTAGGGCAACTAGTTAGTTGGCATTCAAACCCAACCAAAAAACGATGGGTCGAACTAGAAGAACTGATCTGCTCCCCATTCAAAATTAAGACTCTCCTCTGGCTTAATAGAAAATCCAGAACAGCTGTGGTTTACACAAACTCGGTGCTATCTTTCGCATGTAATCTTTGGGACTCCCTTAAAGTTAGGTTCCAAGTTACTGGTACCCCATCCCTCATGCAACCCCTGTTTT
Organism: Ascaphus truei; assembly: GCF_040206685.1. NCBI lineage: Eukaryota > Metazoa > Chordata > Amphibia > Anura > Ascaphidae > Ascaphus > Ascaphus truei. The sequence goes on from NC_134495.1 coordinate 39,192,484, forward strand.
CAGATCCCTCCCTCCCTTTTTACACTAATAACCAACAATCTAACCTCTGGGTCCAAAAAGGACTCCTAAGAGTTAATGATATTCTCATCAAAGGTAAAGTTCCTCCATTCACCTTGTTACAAACGAGCCACGACATTCCCTCCTCTGAATTTTTCAGATTTCTCCAAGTTAGGCACTATATCCAATCCATTTACAAGCCGAACCAACCACATGTGTTAACGTTATATGAAGACTAGTGAGTACTCCCGTCAAAAATAGCCAAACTCCTGATAAATATATGGTGTCCTGGGAGGAGGAGTTAAATACCAATTTGGACCTTGATGTCTGGAAAGATGTTTGGGAAGCCGCCTCCAAAAATTCTTCCTGTGTGGTGATTAAGGAGAATATTTACAAGCTAATATTTAGATGGTATATGACTCCTACCAGGTTGAACTCTTTTCTCCCAGGTGCCTCTCCTTTATGTTGGCATGGTTGTGGCAAAATGGGGAATATACTGCACATATTCTGGTCGTGTCCAAAAATTCAGCAAACATGGAGGGAAGTGTTTGCTTTAATACACAGGGTTTTGGGCATCACTGTCCCCCAGGACCCAATATATATAGTATTGGGAAAGCCAATGGCCAATTGTAACAAAAAAGAAATTAAAGTTATCTCCCAAATTCTAAATGCTACTAGATGCACCATCGTCAAAAACTGGAAACAACCGACTCCCCCATCCTTAAACCAAATCAATAACAAAGTCTGGCATATAGTCTACATGGAAAAACTCACTGCCTACCTAACTGGTTCCACTTCCCAATTCTCAGAGACATGGGCTCCTTGGTTTAGACATGCAGGTATATCCCCATATTTAGACTAGATTATTCTGAACAGAATCTGAATCATACAATTTAGGATTTATGTTGTATTTAACCTGTTATTTAATATGTTACATGATTGCAAATGCTGTCCCCTTCCCCCTTCCCATACTCTCCTCCCCTCCTAATGTGTAATCAGACCATTTGCAATATTGTACAGTTGTATTGTTCCCCTCCTTTTTTCTTTTTGTACCCCTCTTACTTTTGAAAAATGATTACTGAAAAATCTAAGTAATAAAAAAAAAAACGAAAATCAATCGGCAATAAAAATTTTATTGGGCACCCCCTGTCTCTTGTTATATACAATTGCCACGCTCAGTAGCTCTCTGGTTGACATAAATATATATTCACTTTGTGGTGGGTGGGGGAGTTTGAGCTTGCTGGGTATCTGTGTTAACCTATGTCTCTTTGGAGGCTGTGGCACCTCCCCCCAGAGCTCACTCCTCCTTCACCCTTTTAACTTGGAAGGTCATTTCACTTGCTGCAGGAAACAAGACCCATTATGGTTTTTTCCCCTCTCACAGAGGTAAAAGGAAAGGTTTCACAGTGTAGTGTAGGACCTGCATTATTTTGGTTATACCTTGACGTTGGTATGCAGGCTTATGACGCCTTTGGCCAAAGGGTTAACTAAATAACCAATTATTATTATTGAAGTATTTTACTTTATATGTTTTGTCAATTGGATGCAGCATTGGGCACCCCCTGTCTCTTGTTATATACAATTGCCACGCTCAGTAGCTCTCTGGTTGACATAAATATATATTCACTTTGTGGTGGGTGGGGGAGTTTGAGCTTGCTGGGTATCTGTGTTAACAGTTGTATTGTTCCCCTCCTTTTTTCTTTTTGTACCCCTCTTACTTTTGAAAAATGATTACTGAAAAATCTAAGTAATAAAAAAAAAAATGAAAATCAATCGGCAATAAAATTTTTAAATAAAGCAGCCAAATGACAAACAATTACATCCACATAATAAACAAACATAGAAAAAATCCCCATTAATACAAAGAAAGAAATTCCCTAAAAATTATTGGCCTAATAATGTATAGATATGTACCCTAAAGTGGTACAGATTAATACATTATCAGTTAATGTGCAAAGAAAAAAAAAACATCCAATTGAAAAACCTGTAAACATATACATTTACAAACATCCAATATATTACTTACCTTTTTGTATTTTTTGTACTTTTACCTCAATGTATTTATTATGTATGTATTCTTTCTGCAATGGAGGACAGGGACCTCCTGGTGAGGATGCCCTTCATATTGGCTGTAGAACTGTACTTATTTACTTGATTTATGCTGGCTGGCTAATGTTGTGATTAATAATTGGCAAATAATCTATTATCCATATCTGGATAATAGTTATTTTGCACATTACTGTACTGTATGTGTTTGGTGGGGGGGGGAATTGATTTAAATGTAGGCCAGGTTTTATTTTTTACATACAGGTTTGGTACCGCAGGGCTGCGGTGACCCATGGAGACCACCTGAGGACCCCCGGACGCCCACGGGTACCACCTGCGGACCCACGGGAAACATTTGCGAGGAAGAACCGGGAGCCACAAAGCTGTGGGGGACCTGCAGGGACCACCCGAGGACCAAGACCGCGTGGGAACCACCCAAGGGCCCACAGACCCCTGTGGGAACCACCCATGGACCCCATTGGGGCCCGCAATGACCCGCGGGTACCACCTGGAGGCCTATGGCACTTAGCGGAGACCACACGGAGGCCCCCAGACACCCGTGGGCACCCCTGGGGTGCACTGTGGGGCCTGTGGACACCCTTTGGGCCCACCGGGGACCCCCATCGGCCTTGGGTATTAATCCTGTATGTTAAAAAAATAAATAATATATAAGAATTATATATAAGAATAATGTATATATGAATAATGTACTGTATATAAGAGCAATGTATATAAGAGAAATGTATATAAGAATAATGTATATAAGAATAATGTATATAAGAGCAATGTATATAAAAGTAATGTATATAAGAATAATGTATATACAGTAAGAGCAATGTATATAAGAAAAATGTATATAAGAGCAATGTATATAAAAGTAATGTATATAAGAATAATGTATATATGAATAATGTACTGTATATAAGAGCAATGTATATAAGAGAAATGTATATAAGAATAATGTATATAAGAATAATGTATATAAGAGCAATGTATATAAAAGTAATGTATATAAGAATAATGTATATACAGTAAGAGCAATGTATATAAGAAAAATGTATATAAGAGTAATGTATGTAAGAGTAATGTATATAACATAAGAGTAATATATATAAGAGTAATATATAAGAGTAATGTAGCAGTAACACAAAGTATTTCTCTTTACCTCCTAAATTCATTAGATATGTAAGAAAGTCTCACAATAAAATCCAAACCTGTTCACATCATAGGCAGATAAACTCCCTGACCTGGAGACATTTGGATATATTTAAATATATATTAATTGTGTTTGTAGTGAGTGTCTGGGTGAATTGTTTTCAATAATGTCATAATTTTTTTTTTTAATTGTACCTTTTGATGTTTAGAAATCAGACCTTATACAGTATTCTGTGTCCCAGTTTGTGTTTATTCCCTCAGTTTCTCTCTCACTGTGTAGGATAAAGTTCTATTAGCTGTGTTAGGGCTGGGGAAATGAATATTCATTGAAGATTGTGATACCTTCTAGTGATCAACAGTTCTTTACGGATGAAATTACACAGTACAGAGATTTCCAAACCTTATATGGTAGAACAATTAACTTTCTCCAGTAAGGTATAACAACAGGAACGATTTATTGTATCTTCTGTACAGCACAGTATACGGCAGGGTTCTGCCCAATGCAGCAACTGTCAGCTACCCACTGAAGGATGGTCCCTGGACAAGGGCCCCCGTAGCTGTCCTAGCTCTTCCCTGCCCCTCTAGCAGGGGCAGAGGTATGGTAAACACTAACTCTCCCCCGAAGGGAAGGGGACCAGAGAAGGCCCAATAATCCGGCTCTTGGCTGTGTAACCTGCCTCTCTCAGGGGGGTAGAGGCACTACTGAATTTAGGGTGGCACTGCCCTTAAGTACAACAAGGAGGAGGGCATCAGGTCTGCTCCATGATTGGACATGCTCAGGCCTGATGTTACTGCCTCCCACTGTCACTCAAGTGCAGCTCCAATGAGTGGGAAAAACGCATATTGACTATTGGCAGCCTGATTATTCCAGGACTTACTGCCAGGAGTAGGGCAGGTTAGTAGCCAAAGATGGCATGGCTATAATTGTATGTAATATAACATTTATTTGAAGCTCATTAGCTTAGTAGTTTGCATTTTTTCTGTAGCATTTTGTTCACACCTTTCTGATTGTTATCACTGAGAGTCATATATGTGTGTATATACAGGCATACCCCGCTTTAAGTACACTCACTTTAAGTACACTCGCGAGTAAGTACATATCGCCCAATATGCAAACGGCAGCTCACGCATGCGCCTGTCATCACGTCCTGAACCTATAGTATAGAGCCTGTTACAAATGCGTTATTTACATCAGTTATGCACGTATATGATGATTGCAGTACAGTACATACATCAATAAGTGGGGGAAAGGCAGTGCTTCACTTTAAGTACATTTTCGCTTTACATACATGCTCCGGTCCCATTGCTTACGTTAATGCGGGGTATGCCTGTACTTGTTTTACTACTGTATTTCCCAACACTTATTTTGGAGGACACTGCTAAACATGATTCTGTATATAAATTATATCTACGATATATCTGGGAAAGCTGTTTGTCTGGTCGCTAAGCATTTGGACATCTCTTAAGATATCGTAACCATATTTTGCATGATGGGTCCAGAGATCAAGGAGCAGGTTTTTATCTATGTTTGGATACAATTATATTCAAATTTGAATCAAGATTTTGTGAACAATGGGGTTATTGCCTACTGGTTTTTTTTAATGTACAGTATTGTCAATTTAATTGTATTGTGTATTTTTTTTTTTTTTTTTGCTACACAAATGGGAAAAATGCAATTAGCCATTTGGCCATGTGTGGTGGTGGGGGTAGAAGGGGTGGGGATAGATGCCTGGGGAAAGTGGTTAGGCCTCCCGGGTGTGTGGTAGTGTGGGTTTTGGGGGGTGTTAATTTCTTAATTACCTTAGCGCTTGTAACCGCTATGGTAATTAAAGGTTTAGCCACCCTGTAACCCTCCCGGGAGACCTAACCACCCTCAATGGGGAAGGGTTAGTGTGTTTGCCTGTTTCTCTGGACACAGATACCTCTAAGGGATTCTGGGTAATATTTTGATTCACTGTACATGTAAGTGACCCAATCCCACTACGGCCCCAATAATGGACGAGCCCAGTTCCAGCCGGTGCCGCTTGAACTAATGAAGAAGCCATTCACCTTACAGGTCAACGTTAGACACAATGACCGGTCCAGACTGCAGGTATGTGACCTGATACAGAAAAGCTAGAGAATGATGAAGAACACAAATTAATCTCGATATTATGTGTATGGGAAGGAAAGACGAAATCACAATCAAAAGTAAAACCTGGGATTACCTTATGGGATGGAAAATAGGAGGATATAGGTTAGTGACCTTGAGCTGACCCTGATTGTTTGCTAGCCGCACTCGTGGCAAACGTGAATACACCCAGCACACAGCAAGAGGTGTTTATTATTTGAGCGCTACAACAGAGCCTGCTATTTATTTATGCTGGATACCTGTTGTTCATACCTACCGAGGTGTAAGTAGACACTACTTGTGTACTACTGTTTTCTCTCCTTTTTTATTTTTTGTCCACTGGTATGTTAACAGCTGTCTGCTGTGCTGGGATTTGTAACCCTTAGTGGGTTTTCCCTACGCAGGTGATTCACCTAGTATGGGTTTTTTTTTGCCTACTACCTCTAACTGTGCCCCTTTATGATAGCTGCTATCACTGACACTTACAGTGATTTATTTGCTTAAAATATCATGACTGGGGTGTGGTAGATTTATTTGATCAGTCCAGAGCACAGCCCACTTACATAGACAGCTGCAGTGCCTATACAGCCATGTCATCACCTGTGGTTCATACAGGTGGGGGATTCACCTATATCACTACTGGTCTATGCATTCCCCCCCCCTGTTGCTGTTCACTACAACCTTATACCCATGTACCTGTGTTATGTCTCTACAGGTAGAGGCAACCTCAGTTTAACCATCTAGCTACACCCTGCACATATCATCAAGGGTGTTAGCACACATATATATACACGCATCCAGTATATTTTATTTTTCGCGACGCTTTTTTGGCTCAACTTGAGTCTCATTCACATTATATATTTAGTGTTCTACCTATTTTATTGAGTTAAGACTCCAAATAAACCCATTTTTTAATCACTCACTCCTCACGTAACACTTTACCTTATCCATTGACAGTTCACTGTGATTCTAATACATGTTTGAGTGCTCTCCAGTGGGGTCCTGTTTCTCCCTTTTCATACAGGTTAGTGATGTCATATTGTAGGGTGCAGCTTTCCCATTACATCCCTGAGACTGAATGATGACTGGTGAAGGGCTGAGGTTATTTATACCGTACTGTACATGAATCTGAATTTAGTTGCACGGGAAATACAATGTAAATGATAATAAGATGGAGTTACTGCACCTGCCCTACAATCCTCCTTACACTGACACACAAACCTGGGAAATGATCCTATGTGTGATATTCTGTCCCTGTGACACTTTGTGTATTTCCAAAGTGAACTCAAGTGATTTGAATAGGCGCCAATTTTCCCATAAACCAATTAACAGAAGTGAAATACAACAGACAAATTTTAAACAAAATATAATGTGAAGTGTAACCCAAAAAAATACTTCTCAACCTTTCCAGGAAATATGCAGAGATTTCCTACAGATGCAGTCTTGGTTTGGGGTGGGAAGGGAGCGATCAGATCAGGAACACATCATGTAAATAAAAAAACATAAAAACAATAATTGTGCAGTATATTAGTGTAATTAGGGCTAAGTGGGTATCTTGGCTCTTTGGTATTTCCTACTTACAACAAGTGTAAAGTTTATAGCGCAGTGGTCTGACTCAGTCAGGATGTGAAGAGGTAGAAATCACCTCTCGTGGTATATTCTGGCCCAGGTGGGATCCAGTGTAGAGGATCTTTTCAGTGTTGTATTACTCGGATCCAGGTATAGTACATGCAATAGAAACAGAACGGACCAATGGTCTAGATAGCAAAACAAAATTTATCACACAGGTAGAGAATATGAAATGTACTTACAATAAGTACAAATTCGTTGTACATGTAATGGTATCTTTCGGCGGTAGATGTGTCAGTCCTAAGGGTAGTGCTTCCCACGATCCTCCCGTAACTCCAACCTTTCCGCCGGTGTGTGGCGTCTGACGTCACTTCCGACTCGCGGGTGACCGCATCCGGTTGCGCTGGATGGCGACGGGCTGGGATAGGATCTGTACTGGAACTCCGGCGTCCGGCGTCTTCACGTCTAGGCAGCTGCAGCAAACTTCTTTGGCTCTACGCGTTTCGCTGTGTAACATACAGCTTCCTCAGGAGCAGAATGGCGTCTCATATGGGTGGTGCTTATTATATAGTGTCTCTAATTGACTGCACATTGGCAATTATCATTTAACCCATTAACATATTTTTAACCCACAGGTTCGCCTATACAAACAGGCACAAGTACTCTGTGATCCAAAAAGTACACATAAAAATATAACATACTAAACAGCAATTGTTACTTTTATTAAATTTCAATAAACATATATAAGTTACGTCTAATACTATTTAAAAACTTGATACCAGTAAAAGAATTTAGAATTAATTTGTAAAACAAGATGATAAAATGGCACTTGCAACACCACGGGAGAGAGAAAAGACAGAAAAAGTGCATTAGTTATCACATATCAGAATTCATTTCAATAAGCTTTTAAGAATCCTGTTATAAAGATAAAAATCGAAACTATAATAAATAATTAATTGATGGCCAGGTGATGAAATGGAACAATTATACTAAAATAGTTAAAAAAGTAGCAAATATCATTAAATTTAAAATATTAGTATCAAAAATTAAAAACCCATACAGATTGAATATCAGTTGTATCTTCAGCCATAATAGACAAAGTAGAAATGTGAAGGAATAGAATAAATACTGGTTGGAGGAGGGGAAAGGCAGATGGCTGAGTTATGGATGTGGAAATGGTAATATCTCAAAATCCGAATTCAGACCATTGGGGATAAGTGTGTTTAATTTGTGGATCCAGTACATTTCTCTTTTACTTAGATCTACCTCTCTACTGCGTCCCATCCAGTGTTGTTTTACGTTTTCAATTGCAACAAATCTCAGACTGTCAGGATTGGAATTGTGATATTTGGCATAATGTTTCGATACGCTATGTGTTAAAATGCCACGTCTTAGATGTTCAATAATGCGGGTACGGATCGGTCTTGTAGTCTTCCCTACATATTGAAGCCCGCATGGGCATTGTAGGACTATTATTGAACATCTAAGTAATATAAGACGTCTGAGATTTGTCCTCCTCCAACCAATATTTATTCTATTCCTTCACATTTCTACTTTGTCTATTATGGCTGAAGATACAACTGATATTCAATCTGTATGGGTTTTTAATTTTTGATACTAATATTTTAAATTTAATGATATTTGCTACTTTTTTAAACTATTTTAGTGTAATTGTTCCATTTCATCACCTGGCCATCAATTAATTATTTATTATAGTTTCGATTTTTATCTTTATAACAGGATTCTTAAAAGCTTATTGAAATGAATTCTGATATGTAATAACTAATGCACTTTTTCTGTCTTTTCTCTCTCCCGTGGTGTTGCAAGTGCCATTTTATCATCTTGTTTTACAAATTAATTCTAAATTCTTTTACTGGTATCAAGTTTTTAAATAGTATTAGACGTAACTTATATATGTTTATTGAAATTTAATAAAAGTAACAATTGCTGTTTAGTATGTGTAACGGTGTTTCTGGCCCGGCCTGACCCACCCAATCTCACATTGGCCCCTGTGGTCTAACCGGTCCCCATTACAGTGTGATAGTGTCTGGTGGTGCACCTGTTGGCAACAGGACTCCTGAGTCTCCCGCATGATGGTGTGTGGGGAGGACCCGTCCAGACAGGCAGCTGAGGTAGTGTGCTGAGTCCTACCTAGTTCCAGTGCAGCGCCTCCACCTCATCAGGGTCCCTTCAGTCACTTGGGGATGGTCCTGGTGAGGAACTCCTCGGTGGTGCAGCCCCCTGTGCAATCACTTGACTCTTACACACGAGGGTTTCTGTGATCAGCTTCATCTTTATTGATACGGTGGGTTAGCTGCCCTCCACAATGGGGTATCTCTAGCCCGTCATTGCGCCCGTGCTTCCCTTTAAAAGGTATGTCACCTTGATCAGGGATTCCCTATCCCAGCCGGGATATCTTTATTCTGCGCCAGGTCCCTGGACACAGACTCCTACTGCAGCTATTAGAACATAACTGTCTTAACTACTTGAACTTGAACTTGACAGAATTCTTCCTCCACTTAGAACTCCTTCCAGAACTAGATTAGACTCTTAGACACAGTGCTGTGCCTTATGTACACTCTGGAAGCTGACACACCTCTGACATCACTAACCATGGAGTCAGAGCATGTGACCACTCCCATCCATACACAGGGCACCCCACCAGGGTGTGAGGGCAAACCTCCATAATTACTGCTGGCATGCCCACAACTTACCAGGCCTTACTGTCAGCAGGAGAGATGACTGTAGCCATTTTACATGACCGCTACATTTATATTTTTATGTGTACTTTTTGGATCACAGAGTACTTGTGCCTGTTTGTATAGGCGAACCTGTGGGTTAAAAATATGTTAATGGGTTAAATGATAATTGCCAATGTGCAGTCAATTAGAGACACTATATAATAAGCACCACCCATATGAGACGCCATTCTGCTCCTGAGGAAGCTGTATGTTACACAGCGAAACGCGTAGAGCCAAAGAAGTTTGCTGCAGCTGCCTAGACGTGAAGACGCCGGACGCCGGAGTTCCAGTACAGATCCTATCCCAGCCCGTCGCCATCCAGCGCAACCGGATGCGGTCACCCGCGAGTCGGAAGTGACGTCAGACGCCACACACCGGCAGAAAGGTTGGAGTTACGGGAGGATCGTGGGAAGCACTACCCTTAGGACTGACACATCTACCGCCGAAAGATACCATTACATGTACAACTAATTTGTACTTATTGTAAGTACATTTCCTATTCTCTACCTATGTGATAAATTTTGTTTTGCTATCTAGACCAGCGGTGCGCAAACTGGGGGGCGCGCCCCCTCGGGGGGGCGCAAGATTATGTAGGGGGGGCGCAGGCTGCGTGCGGGGAAACCTGGGGGCGGGCGGCCAGAAGCTCCGTGCAGAGGCTGCTTCCAGTTCTCTGCTGTGTCTTGCAGAGGGGGCGGGGCCTTGCTGCGGGGCCTTCCCTGCACACAGACAAGCCCTCCTCCTCCTGTCTGTTACCCGCCCGTTTTCAGCAGCACATGGGGGGACCTGAGCAGGTTTAGTTACTCTCTCCCCCTACCCACCAGGTGTGTGTGTGTGTGTGTGTGTGTGTGTGTGTGTGTGTGTGTGTGTGTGTGTGTGTGTGTGTGTGTGTGTGTGTGTGTGTGTGTGTGTGTGTGTGTGTGTGTGTGTGTGTGTGTGTAGAAATGTGTGTATATGTAGAAATGTGTGTGTATATGTATGTGTGTATATGTGTGTGTGTGTTTTGTATGTATATGTGTATATGTGTATGTGTGTGTGTGTGTGTATATGTAGAAATGTGTGTGTATATGTAGAAATGTGTGTGTATATGTAGAATTGAGTGTGTGCTGTGTTGGTTGTGATTTGAGTGGGTGTTGTGTGTATGTGTGTGTGTATATGTATGTATGTGTGTGTGTGTTTGTGTGTATATATATGGACTGTTGTGTGTGTGTGTGTGTGTGTGTGCTGTGCCTGTTGGTTGTCTGTGTGTGTGTGTGTTGTGGTTGAGTGTTGTGTCTGTTGGTGGTGATTATGTGAGTGTTGGTTGTGACTGTGTGTGTGTAGTGATTGAGTGTGTGCTGTGTTGGTTGTGATTTGGGTGTGTGTTGTGTGTGTGTGTGTGTTGTGATTGAGTGTGTTGGTTGTGGGTGTTGTGATTGAATGCAGCGTTGCACAAACTGAGGGGGGGACGCCCCAGGCGCAAGATTATTTAGGCGGGGCGTGTGCAGCAAAACCTGGTTGTGCAGGCGAAAAAGATGTGCGCGCGCGGGCGGCCAAATAGAATAGTGCAGGTGGGGCCACGTGATTCGGAGGTACGCGGAGGAGCACGTCCCAGCGCTGTGATGTCAAACGCCCCTCCCTCCGGTGTCTGCCTACAATAGCGCTGTGGTCCTGCTCTCCTCCGCTGGCAACCTGCCTAGCTGCGATCCTCTTCATGTGAGAGGGTAGGCTGCCAATATATCAATCATACTATGAATGTACAGAAATAATAAAAAAAAGTGTAAACACTTCCCCGCTCGTGCTTGCAAAAATATGCAGGACACCCTGTGCTCATGCTTGGAGAGTTGGTGATGTCACCGCTCTCAGCGGCAGCGTGGACGCAGCCTAATTTTGCAAGAGCGAGCTGTTGAAGTATGTAAGTATTTAGGCTGCGCTTATAGTGCCGGCGACGCAACGTCGCCCGAAAACAAATGCATTGGCGCCGCCGCGTGCGCTTATAGTAAGCGTGACGTGGCGACGCGATTTTTTGAAGCTGGCAATATTTGATTTTTAAGGGGCTGTCGCCTCATATGACAGCCCCTGAACCAATCAATGGCCTGGTCGCCCACGCCGCCGCCGCAAAGCGAAATACAACTTTCGCTAGCGGCGACGGGTGACGTCGCGGGCACTATATGCGCGGCCTTAGACATATTTGTATTTACATTGTATACCGTTTAATAAAGGGTTTTTTTTCATGGGATTTTGATTACATCAGGCAGGGGGGCCCGAGAAATTTCATGGATAAAAAGGGGGGCTCAGCATAAAAAGTTTGCTCACCCCTGATCTAGACCATTGGTCCGTTCTGTTTCTATTGCATGTACTATACCTGGATCCGAGTAATACAACACTGAAAAGATCCTCTACACTGGATCCCACCTGGGCCAGAATATACCACGAGAGGTGATTTCTACCTCTTCACATCCTGACTGAGTCAGACCACTGCGCTATAAACTTTACACTTGTTGTAAGTAGGAAATACCAAAGAGCCAAGATACCCACTTAGCCCTAATTACACTAATATACTGCACAATTATTGTTTTTATGGTTTTTTATTTACATGATGTGTTCCTGATCTGATCGCTCCCTTCCCACCCAAACCAAGACTTTGTGTATTTCCAGTCACACAAGTTGCCACTGGGTGACATTACCCTGATCCTCTCACCCCAACATGTCATTGGGTTTAGGGGAATAAACATGAATCCCGGCTCACAATTACCTGCCTCCTTGGTACTTATAGGAAATAGCATTTGGTTTATGAAATCCCTACACACAGAGACCCAATTATTTCCTTCTGTGGGTGTTACTGTGAATGAAGTGATGTACTCTGCACTGTACCAGGATTTACACGAGAGGTGAAGGCCTCGGAGTGTGTATAAAGGCTGCACAGTGACACAGTATACATACATGTACAGACTAATGGGCACCAAAAGGGATATGTGTCATGTGTCACATGTGCTACAGTATGTGGGCAGCCCTCACCTCTAACATATACTGTAGTTAGTCTAGTTGGACAATCCATCTTACAAAGCTTTGCCCTGGTTTCCCTGACTGTTCCTGACATTATACAGTATGATATGGTCGGATAAATCACAGAACCCAGGCACACATTGGGAAATACTTTGATTTTAAAAAGGTTCAGTGGGAGCTGCTTGAGAAGCTGTCTACAGTCAGATAGCAGATTGGTCTCATTACAAGTCATCGTTTAATTTGTGCAGGGCAGTTCCTATTTCCCTCACACTGAGTATTTCCCCATCACATTCATCCACACTACGTATGTTTATACGGTATTTGTTACTTACAGATGTACTTGTTTCCTGCCACGGGCACTAAAGACGTTGCATTAGAATTCCCCCTTTGATATTTCCGTTGCAGAATAAAGCCCATAAAATACTGAGTATGAACACTCCCTCAGTGCAGTTTTTGCACTTGCTCTCAGTACATGTGTCACACTGTGTACCTCGCACAGTGATATGTGGCTGCGTCATCTGGTTTCACTCCAGTGAGTTTGAAATACACTTCTCCTTTATTGGTGTCTCTTGTCACTGTCACACGTCCCTGCACTGACTGGGCATAGTGTGTATTAGCATCATGCCATATTCCTCCCAACCACTCCAGCCCTCTCCCTGCCGGCTGCCGGACCCACTGCACTGACCATAGCTTAGCGCTGTCAGTGAGGGAGACACCGGTCACTTTACAGGTCAGTGTCAGAGTCTCTGCTGGCTTCACAACCCCAGGACCAGACTCCACCAGGGAGATTTGGGAGGTGACTCCTGCAAACAGAGAGGGAAATGTTACAGAGATCCAGCTGTGTTACTATGATCTTACTCACAGACTTCAGGCTGAGCCCCTGAAAGAGACACACAGTGACACATAAGGACACTTCTACACACGTGTGACCTCAGGGACATTAATCATTTAAATGACATGTTATCCTGATCTTGTGTGACATGTCTCCTGGGAAATGTTACCTGTTAAACAAGACACTAATAATCCCAGCCTGAGAAAAGTCTCCATATCTGCAGAGTTTGGGGGCAGTGTGGGAGTGTCAGGGGGTGAGCGGCTCCTGCAGGGGACAGAGTCACTTCCTCTGCTGTATCTCGGACTCGGGGAAAGAGACTTTTATACACCGGATATTTGGTTACTCTCTTTGCATATTGTGGACTGCCTTTCCTCGGCGCGGCGTCGCCATGGCAACTCAGTGTCAAATGACGCAGTGTAGGTCACGTGACCCTGCGCGTCATTTGACACTGAAAATTTGGTAAAAGGGGGCGCAAGCATAGGGGCTGACAGGCAGGGGCAGCACTGAAAATTTGCGCACCCCTTCTCTATATAGCCGAACTGCCTGATTGTCACGTGGAACACGTGAGTCTAACATTCAAAGATGAATCTAAACGTGTTTCAGTTTGACGCACGGTGTTGCACTAATGTTGTTATTTCTTTCTATGTCCCAGGATGAAATTCGCGCCCCTGTATTTTCGCCATTACTGTATCAGGACTGGGCTTGAGTCCTGTTTTGGGAGCTGCACTTTCTATCAAGGACAGTATACATTATGTTTATCACTATTCACGTTTAAGTAGTGATATTTGCGCTTGTACCTTTTTTCCTCACCTACAGTACTATGGGGCTTATGCAGAGAGGCTCTAAAAGGGAATTGCGCCATCTTCTGGCCCAAAAACTCGCCAGAAAACCTTTAACTCGGGAGAAAATGGCGCATTTTTTAAAAACTGGCTGAAAAGTTTTCAGCAGAGTAAAAGTCGCCAAACAGGTGGCGAGAACCTGGAACTCGCCATACTATTATAGCGTGCGATTCCAGAAGGACCGAAGCGCTGAAACGCGCCATTCTGCCCTTTACTATGGCGTGTTCCAGGTAGCCAGGAAAACTTGGCTATTTTACTACCATCTGCTAAAAGAAGGTAAAGGCGCTTTCTGCATATGGCCATAATTTATCCCAAATTTGTGGATGTGGTTAAGTAACTTTCTACAACATTACATGGAAAAAGAGACATTTATATATTTAAATATGGATAAATTGAGATTTGCATTAAAAGCATAATTACAAGATTGAAAAAATTATAATGATTTAATAACATCTTCCGATGGTAAATACTGGAACATAAAACAGCACCAGATTTATTCATGGGATAAATGCATATGCGTATTCCCTTAGTAGCAGGAAAGTGACCCAATGACAGTGACCTGTTTAATAGATTAAATGGAACTGACTAAATTCTTTTTTTTTTTTTTAAATAAATCGATCAAGTAGATTTTTTAAATAATGTTTTATGCTTTTAAAATTTTCATTGTGAACAATATCGCAACAAATAATAACCACCAAGTGTCACCTTAGATAAAACACTGTGACATATTGGTAAAAGTGACTCAAATTGAGAAGTGAAAAAGTGTATATAGTTTAAATCTCACATATTCATGCTCACAGGATACAGATAACTGTAGAGGATCTGAGTTCCTGCTCTGCACATAACCACTTCCCCAGAGATCTCTGCTGGGGGATTTCAGGCTCACAGCTTCTTCCTGTTCTGTTTCCTGTGTGTCCCTGAAGGACGGGACTTCCATGTGTTTTATCTGTGTGACCTTCACCCGCAGCCCTAAGGGACTTGTATGTGTTAGTCTGTAATAAGCTGACATGTCACTGACACATCTGGAGACACACAGCGCGTGTAACTAACATGTCACACGCGTCATTGTCTTATTTAGTCAGCAATAGTCATATTGCGGATCAGAAAACGTGAAGAAGGAAAACACTATTTTATTCCATTGTTATATTCATGGATTTTATGAAGAGAAACTAAGAAGATAGTAATGGTAGATCAGTACTGTGTGCTACCGGGGTGGTGAACAAACTATATGTAACGTATCCGCACCTTAGTTAGCTGTTTGCCTTGCCTTACAGACCTGTGCAGCCTTGGAACACTGCTCCTGATATTTACTGCAGCTCCACCCTGGGTTCACTCATTAAAGCAATGCTGTCACACGCCCCTTCTGCTATTTGTTCACTGACCTTTAAAGACACCTTTCCCCAAAATGCTTCCCTGCCGAGCATAACCCTTCCTGGTTGTCACAAGTGTTCTGCCACAAGCCCAAAGGCTTGGCTCTGTTGTGTACTAATCTCTCAAAGTTCTATTCCCTAGTTCACGCAGAGGCCTGTTCCTGTCTCCTGTGCTGAAGCGGAGTACTCTCCATGTTGACTTCAGCTCCCTGTTTTCTGAGGCCGGCTGCTAGCCTCACGCAGTGGCCTGTTCCTGACTCCTGTGCTGAAGTGGAGTACTCTCCATGTTGACTTCAGCTCCCTGTTTCCTGAGGCCTGTTGTCCTTCAATAGCAGTGGCCTGTCCACCGGTTCCTGGGGCCTGCTCCTCTCTCTCTATTGCAGAGGCCGTGTCCAGGTTCCTGTGCTGAAGCGGAGCACCTCCAGAATATACTTCAGCTCCCTGTTTCCTGTGGTCTGCTGCCTTAACCTTAGCAGAGGCCAGTCTACGAGTCTTGAGGTCTGTCGCTCTCTCTCCTTGCACAGGCCCGCTCTGGACTCTTGCGCTGAAGCACTGGTTTACCAGTGCTGCCTGGTGGTGTGCCCACTCCGGTCTGCCTATCCCTTCCTGAGACCAGTACCATGGGCCATGGTCGCAGCACGCGCAGAACCCACGCCTGCGCTCACGCTCCTAAGCTGAAGCGGGGAACTCCTGACTACCTGTTGCTGAACTCCTGCTTGAATAACGTTTACCCTGATCTCTCCAGTCCTGACCATGGCTTGTCCACTGACGATGCTGCCTTCTCCAGTCCCGACCCTGCTACGTACGACTATGAACTGCGCAATCCGGATCAGCCTGCGCGTTCTAAGGTTGGTGCTTTTACAACCCCACCTAAGCCATGCGGTCCGACCCAGGTTTGTGGAGAGCAAAACCTTGACAGTATGCTCGGCCCCAAAAACTCGGACCGCCCTGTGGTGCGGGTTGGTAAGTTTCTGTCTGAAATCCTGTCTTGGCCTGCAGACCAGTCCCAGTATCTATGCGAAATACTACCTCGGATTGAAGGTCTGTATATGTATGAAGGTTTAACCCCTTTGCAAAAAAGATGCCGTTATGATCTCATTAGTAAGGCTATTTGCCTCAAGGACTTAAAACAGTTACTGGCCAGTTGTGTTCGCTCCCCTGGTTCCCCTTTAACCTGGGATAACGTGAACCCTGTGGAACTGATCGACGCCCAAGAGACACTCCATACCCTGGCCTTATCTTGTGGCATTTACTTAGTACGAGAGGACCCTCTCTTCATGTTGACTCACGCACAAAACACACTCTGTGTTCTTTCCCTGACTTTGGACATTTGCATAAAGGAACAGGACCCTCTCCTCGCCAGCTATGCTGCCGCTTGGCAGTCCCCCTGTACTGCCAGTCCTGTCGCTAAACCTGGGGACATATCTCCCTCTCGAGGAAATGACCAAACTTTTCCACTATCACTGCCCCCTAATGTAGAAGCTCCATGGTCCCTAGCCCTGATTGTACCCCCGGTTACTCTGACCCCAATGATATATCTACGTTAACCGTTGCCGATCAGCCCTGTGAGGTTCCCCTGGAGTATACGTATATTTCTCTAGCCAACACTAAGGCTCTAGTATCTGAGAACGAATCCCTTTTTCCCTATATTTCTAGCTCCGAATCCCTAACTTCTGTACTTGAGCTTAGTCCTGCCTTAACGCCTGCTAGTCAAGCCTATGAGTTTCCCACTGTAAATCCGTGTATTTCTCAGGTCTGTGTGTCGCTCTCACAGTGTAAGCTCTCTTTACTCTCTCTTTCTAACTCTGAACCTCCCATTCCAGCCCTTGAGGTTTTCCCTGCTTAACCCCTGCTAGGCAGTCCTGTGCGCACTCCCCGTCAGAGCGAGAATCCCTTCTACTTCCATGTACTAAGCTTGAATTTCTAAGTTCTGTTCCCAGGGTCATTCCTGTATTAACCCCTGTGGGGCAGCTCTTTGAGTCTCCTTTGGTAAATCCCTGTCCTTCGCCAGCCACGGTCACGTCCCTAGCTCCAAAGGAGGAATCCCTTGTGTCCCCAATTACAGAGGAAAAACTCCCTACTTTTTACTCTCAGGTACTATCTGCATTAAACCCTGTAAATTTTTGCTGCCTCCAAGCTAATGCCTCCGTTCTAGCCTCAGAGAATGTGTCCCCAAGTCCGACAGCAGAGGTTGCATTAAATGACTCCCCCAACGTTGCTGAGTCTTTACATAATTTTTGCTATAAAACCCCTGCTTCAGCTCAAGTTTCAGCTGCCGTGCCCCCTGAAACTTCAGCTAAAGTTCTGATTCCAGTTAAATGTATTCAGGTACCAGGTTTTTCCCTAAGCTTGGTTGCAGAGTTCCCACTCCCGGGTATTTTGCTGAACCAGTCTGTCACCCAGAGAGCGATGATCCCTGCTTCAGCGCATAGCCCAACGTCGCAGAATCTGCAGTCATTTCTGGTTTCCCAGACACTCCTTACCAAATACCCACTTCAGAGACCAGTACAGTTATGATTACCCCCCTTGTACTGTCTGTGTTCTCCTCTTCTCAAAGCTTAGGGTTAAAAGCATACAGTGGTCATTATGCCCCTCCTGGGGTTCATGTTGTGTTCCCAAGAATGTTTTCTGACACACTGCCTTCACTCAAAAGTGACGCTTTTTCATATGTGCCAGCTAGAAGCCTGCACACAGTTTCCCCTCTCTCTGAAATTTGCCTTGTCGGTCCCGATAATCTGAGAGGTAAAAACCTCCCTTCAGATTCAGAATCTCTTCCTATAGTGGCCGTCCTTGCTTTTGGTTCCCCTGATTTCTCTGCCCATGCAAACCCTCCAGGGATCAGCATATCTGTTGTTACTCCCTTAGTACAGTCTGAGACGAGCCTGCCTATATTACTAGTCCTGGTGTTTAAATCTGAGCTATTTAGTTTTCCTGACCTTGCTAAACCTCAGTCCCTCAGCACTGCATCTAAATATGACCCAGCAACCGTTGGGTTACTCGGGGTAAAAATTAAAACTCCTGTCTTAAAGGGTACTTTCTCACACATGTCCAGCAAACCTAGAACCTCAGTGATTGATTCTAAGTCACTTATCACTATATCTGATTTTCTCACTAGTCAAACCCAGACACCCTCACCACTGGCTAGGAGTCCCGTTATCAGAATATTTGCACTAGTAAACATGCCTTTTTATGTTTTTGTCATGACAAGCACCCCTGTTGTTAGGGCCCTTGCAGTTTTGGATAAGACTCCTTTTGCTTCTAAGGCTTCTGCTATTAAGAGTTTCCATGGTTCCAACTTGCCTCTTGTTGTCTCTTTAACTCCCATCATTACTCCCCCATTATCCATCACTGACTCTTAAGCACCAGCTCCTGACGCTAGTTCTCCTATCAGTACCCCTGCATTGCTAGATGTTTCTGTTATAGATTCCGAGCCTCCAGCTCCGGAGTCGATTCCTTTACTCGCTGCTGCTTTTGTAGTCTCTCAGGTCCCTGTCACTGAAGTACAGACTTCAGCTTCTGATGCCAGCTCCCCTCCCTCCGCTACCCTTGCACTGCCTGATTCTCAAGTTCCTGATATTAAAGCCCCAAAGCCTATTCCTACTCCCCAGACAATACTATCTCCCACTGAGGGTTCTACAGTAGTTGGGAGCTCCACTGCTGATTGCTTCTCTGCCTCTACGAAACCATGGTTTTTCTCCTCGGAACCTTCTGTTGCCCTTGTTATTTCCTCTGTGTTGGAAATACTTTGTACGTATCCCAAGATTTCGGTCTCTATGCCTGGTTTACTGCATGCCTTGTCACCTTCCATACCAATACCTGGAAATGCTCCCACCCACCCTATACCCTCGCTGACCACTACCTGGGAGACCTCTGGAGGAGAAAACCCTCTCAAATTCCTACATGCAGAGGTCAGCCAAGAGTTTGTCTGTCCCGAAGGTCGCCCTGGTATATTCGATCAACTATCGATGCCGCTTATCCTGAACTCTGGTCCCATTACTAAAGACTGGGCTCCCAGTGGGGGTTCTTCTGCAGTTCCTGCTCCGGAAACCCCTGGTTCTTCACAGCCCTGGATTCCCAAGCCCTTTCGCATGGCGAGCCATGTACCAATGTTGTCTCTACCACCACTCTCATATCCTAGAACAGTACTCACCAAGGAACTGCTCGTTTACGGATCTCCTTTCCGCCTAAAAAAACTTTAGGAACAACTCAATGTCCCCAAGACCCATGGATGGCCCTGTCTGGCCGCAGTTCTCACTGGGGGGTGGGGGTATGCAAAGGAGTGCCCACGAGTCTCTGGACCATGACTCTACTCCCAATCCTAGACAGTTCAGGAACAATTCCAGGTCCCCCAACTCTGAGTGGTCTTATTCGCCCGGAGGTCTCACTTGAAGGGGGGGGGTACTGTAACGGATCCGCACCTTAGTTTACTGTTTGTCTTGCCTTACAGACCTGTGCAGCCATGGAACACTACTCCTGATATTTACTGCAGCTCCACCCTGGGTTCACTTATTAAAGCAATGCTGTCACACGCCCCTTCTGCTATTGGTTCACTGACATTTAAAGACACCTTTCCCCAAAATGCTTCCCTGCCGAGCATAACCCTTCCTGGTTGTCACAAGTGTTCTGCCACAAGCCCTAAGGCTTGGCTCTGTTGTGAGTAGCGTTTCAGTTTTACTCTACCGGACCGGCTTATTCAGTGTCTCATCGTCCCACATTTTATTATTTTATAGTTGTATTAAACTAACTTTTTTTATTTTCAGCTTTGCGTTTGTGTGTCTGTTTGTGCTGGTTTGTGAGGTTATGTCTGTGATTTTTTGTTAGCTGTGTTGCACTAAATTCTGTGTTCTTTTCATTCCATGTTCCATACTACACGGATGAAGTTACATCTGGTCACCCCTTGATTACAAGATTGCTCAAGCTGTCATCATTGGGACTTGAACTATTCCATCTGGATATCCAGGACTAACACCTAACTAGACTCAGAAACCTACATAGATATAAGTCTGTGTATGCAAGCTGCGTGCATGTATCGGTGGGCCTGTTGTATACCACTCTGTTCAGCCACAGATTTCTCCGCGATGGTGTTTTTTCTGGTAGCTGATCCCAATACTTATAGCGAATTAGAGGTATTATCTTAAAAGCTATGACTCATGGTGACCAGACTACCAACCGGAGAACATTGAATAGAAATACTGAGCATCGATATATATGATCTTAGTACTTCTTGTATAGTTTAATACATTTTGCTTAGCATAGAGAGACACCGGCTAACCCGATGTACGTTTCGTCGTACTCAAACTAACGACTTCTTCTGGGGTATCTTTTGTTGAAACATCATAGCTTGTTAAAAAACATTTTCTTATATGTGTATATAATACAACAGGACATCTGTATAACAAATAATAAAAGATTTTTTTGAAGGAAAGTCTGCCTTCACATGGAGCTTTGATTGGCAAATTCTGCAATCAGGAATAATTAGGATTTTATGAAAAAAAAATCAATCATTGGGGCTCCTAACAGTGTCTGCATTAGACATTATATTCTGTTATTTCTGATATGATGCTGGAAAATGTGTATCTTTTCTGTTAGTAGTTTCCAATTAAGTATCTGGAGATAGAGCTCTTACAGTTCCAATATTTATATCACAGAGGCATTAGCTTCATTCCGGCAGGTTAGAATGGAGTGAAAAAATAACTAAAACATATATTAAGCGCTCAACCTATTAACCTAACTTATACACTAATTAGAAATGAATAAGTGCTCTAAAATATAAGAGAGAATCCGCTTTACCGGGAAACCCAAATGGTGATAACCCACAAACTTACTTGGTAGACTGGGGGATGGCTGCCTCAGGAATGAAAAAACAAACCTATCCACAAGGTATGTACAACAAAGCATGAAAATACAGATGACAAAAAAAACAGATATAACAAAACAGTAATTCCTTGGCGCACTGTCAGATATTAAACCTGGCAAAATGGATGCAGTCCCATAGCCTTGATGATGGAGATATTTAGTCCACAGTCCACCGCACTAGATTCCTTTGGATTAAAGCCTGATCTGGGAATATAAAGACAGAACAACCATTGCGCAGTACCCTATGGTCAATTCTGCTCTCCCCCACCGTTGCCAGCTACTTACTTAAAAGTAGATAAAATGGGCCTCAAAAGGTATCTTTTCCTCCTTCACGGCTGACTCCGACTGGACATTATGGCAGGCGACGAAAGCTTCACTCCAAACCCACGTCCGCAACACCACAAACCGTAAGTGAAGGAAAGATAAGGCACCAATAGTGTGATACCAAACATTTATTGTTAAAAACAACAGGGTAAAACAACAGTGCACTCAAAATCTAAATCTAAATCAAGATGATAGTCTCGAACAGGGATTCAAAGAATTTATAATAGAAGGGATACGCTATATCCTCACACATAATTATTTCAGTTATGACAATAGTTTCTTCCTCCAGATATGTGGCACTGCTATGGGTGCAAGGTTCGCCCCTAGTTATGCAAACATTTTTATGGGCATGTGGGAGGAGGAGTACATCCAATCCGGCGGCCCTTTTGGGGCGAACCTTGTACTATGGAAACGCTATATAGACGATGTGCTATGTATCTGGGGTGGAGGCGAAGATAATTTGGGGAAATTTAAAGATTATTTGAACAATAATAATATGAAACTAAAATTCACATTTAACACCAGCCCATCCACTATAGACTTTTTAGATTTGACTTTGTTCATTGAGAAAGGGTCCATTGAGACAAAGACATTTTATAAAAAGGTCGATGCAAACACCTACCTCTTGGCATCTAGCCATCATAACCATAGATGGATTAACAATATTCCCATGGGCCAGTTTTTAAGAACAAAAAGGAATTGCTCTCAACAAGAAGTATTTGATATACAGGCCAATGAACTTAAAAATAAATTCTTTCAGAGGGAATATAACCACAATAAGGTTATGAAGGCCTTAGAGGCAGCGAATAATACAAACAGAGAGGACCTTATTTGCATGGATAATAAGAGACAAAATCAATCAGATGGAGTTGAGTTTATTCCTTTTATTACCACATACAACGGTATCTCTAATAAAATAACACAAATAATCAAAAAACACTGGGGCATTCTACAGGGTGACACAATATTAAAAACAATACTACCCAAGCACCCTCAGATAGTTTTCAAAAAAGCTGATAATTTAAAACTTAAACTATCACCTAGTTGTCCATTTAATTCTATAAAAGCACAAAATACCACATGGTTAAAAGAATTGGATGGATTATTTACATGTGGTAAGTGCATTGGCTGCAGCTATAGCTCTAAATGTAATAACTTTAAATCTAATGTTACAGGGAACAAATTCCCCATTAAGTCATTCATTTCTTGCAAGACTCCTTTTGTGGTCTACCTGTTAGAGTGCCCGTGTGGACTACAATATGTAGGGCGAACAGGTAGACCATTGAAACGACGTCTTGCAGAACATGTCTATAATATTAAAAACGGACTGGAGACACACAGTGTCTCCAGCCACTTTAAAACTAAGCATGGTCAAAACCCTGAAGGTCTAATTTGCAAAGGGATTGAATGTCCTAAGCAAAATTGGAGAGGGGGGATAAAATAAACCTTATATCCAGACGCGAAAGCTACTGGATATACAGTATACCCTCAAAACCATGACCCCAAGAGGTCTCAACATAGAATTTGATCTGGCAGCATTCTTAAAGGATAGCTAAGTTCATATTCTATAGCAAAAGAAATTGCTAACCAGTTTTTCAATTTCTACCAAATCCACAGTTATTCTTTTTTTCTCTCTGGGTCCTCTATTTAGGTAAAGTTAGGAGATAGCTTACAAGTGGCTTATTAAACCAAATTAGAACTAACCCCCACAATATTGTTAGCTATTTTTTATATATTTTTAGATATTCATATTGATTTTTTATTGATTTTTATTGATTTATTAATTGTATTGAAACAGAGTGTATTAATTATAGTCTGTGTCATTTTCCCGACATGAATTGGTGACAAATCGTATTATAACAGAGTGTATAAGATATAGTCTGTGTTACTATCTAGACATGAAATAGTTAAGTCAGCTGTATAATTAGATTGGTTTCTATCACTCATGTGAGGGTGATTAGTAGGAGTCCCAGTGTAGACAATCATCCAATGGGAATCCCACAGACATTATGCACATGTGTATAAATAACATCAAGTGCCCCCACTGCTCCATTTCCCCTGAAGAAGTGACGTCGGCAGTCACGAAACGCGCGTAGGGTGGAGCTTTCAGCACGTGATACAACGTGCATACGTTTGGAGAGGAGAAGGGGTCGAGTAGCGGTGACGTCATCAGAGGAAGGAAGAGGCGCTCCGAGTCGCGGCCACGAAGCGGGGATTCACGCCAACTCCAGCCTCCTCCTGCATCACCCCGGCATCCTCCCATGAGAGCGGACGGCACGTTGTATGCTGCATGTAGGGCATTACGGCATGTGAGTGCACTGTTGTTTTACCCTGTTGTTTTTAACAATAAATGTTTGGTATCACACTATTGGTGCCTTATCTTTCCTTCACTTACGGTTTGTGGTGTTGCGGACGTGGGTTTGGAGTGAAGCTTTCGTCGCCTGCCATAATGTCCAGTCGGAGCCAGCCGTGAAGGAGGAAAAGATACCTTTTGAGGCCCATTTTATCTACTTTTAAGTAAGTAGCTGGCAACGGTGGGGGAGAGCAGAATTGACCATAGGGTACTGCGCAATGGTTGTTCTGTCTTTATATTCCCAGATCAGGCTTTAATCCAAAGGAATCTAGTGCTGTGGACTGTGGACTAAATATCTCCATCATCAAGGCTATGGGACTGCATCCATTTTGCCAGGTTTAATATCTGACAGTGCGCCAAGGAATTACTGTTTTGTTATATCTGTTTTTTTTGTCATCTGTATTTTCATGCTTTGTTGTACATACCTTGTGGATAGGTTTGTTTTTTCATTCCTGAGGCAGCCATCCCCCAGTCTACCAAGTTAGTTTGTGGGTTATCACCATTTGGGTTTCCCGGTAAAGGGGATTCTCTCTTATATTTTAGAGCACTTATTCATTTCTAATTAGTGTATAAGTTAGGTTAATAGGTTGAGCGCTTAATATATGTTTTAGTTATTTTTTCACCACAAGTTGTATCCATTTCACATAGTAGCAGCCAACCATTATCACAATGTCCCTTTTTTCTAGTCGAGCACTTCGTAGTTGTAACTTAGATAAATTATTTTCAGATGACACAGATGTGGAAAACATAGATGTAGACACTGAGAATCTAGACACACTATTTAATAAAGTAGAAAAACTCCTCACACAAGAAATGAGGCAGTTCTGGGAAGTGGTAGCATTAAGAAAATATATAGAGCATAAGAGAATACCGAGAGGACTCAGGGTCCTCAAGGTACCCACTCTCGAAACAGAGAACGAGACATTTATGAAGGAGTGGAACCATCTCCTTGATACATGTGCATTCGGTTTAGTCAATTTATCTATTCAGTACAGAACAAAATCCCTAGAAGTTTTGGATAAGGAGATTATAGAAATCCAAGAAAAATTGGGCCATTTCTCAGAACTTAAAAAGTACAAAGTATTAGATGAAAAAATCTCACAGAGAATAGAAAAACTGGAGAAAGAGGTCATTAGTTCAAAACAGAAAAAAATTATCAGGGATAAAAAAGATTATGAACAGAATAGGCAAAGAGACTGGAAAACTGAGAAAAAAGTCAATATTGTAGAAGAGACTCCAACAGTAGAGGTTAAATCTACACCGATTAGTAATAAAGTGATACTAAAGAAAGACACAAAATAAAAACCAAAAAAAGAGAATGTTCAAATGACCAAAACATCTAACAAAAAGATGATATCTCAACGTCCCTATTTGGGAGCTAGGCCACAAGCAGCCCCAAGGGATGATTACCATAGATACCATGGCCCACCACGAGAAGGGTATTTCAATGGCCATGGTAGATATGGACATCATGAGCATTACCATGATGGACCTAGAGAGGCCTTTAGGGGTTATGATAACAATGTTTTTAGATCTAACAATAATTTCAGACACTATAATATTCCATCATCAGATCAGGAGAATAATCAACATCAAATGTCTTTTTTAGATCACGACAGGGAATACGATTTCCCCCTACGGAGAAACAGCGAGACAGACAACCTAGTGGGGAGACAAGATACCCCAAGGTCAGCGAGACGCAAAAGAATAGAGGATTCAGAGGAAAAAGAGGCGGAAGAAGGAAAGAGAAAAAAATCAGATCAACCAAGCCATCGGTAGAGGTTAGCAATGTATTCAATATCAGTGGTTACAAAACCACTGAGGTTGAAGAGAGGGTTCTCTCTAATGGTCTCAATATCACTCCCTCCCAGGGACCAAATATGTTTGACCTTTATATAGACACCCATAAGTTTGTGAGACGTTTAACATTGAAAAAATATTTTATTAAAGATGCTGCAAGTAGGGAGGCCATTCAGGACAATAATATATGCAATGGTAATAAGACCACTCCATCCACCAAATGTAAGAGGCCCTCTGTTTTTTTATCCAAAACATATCAAAGGCAATTTTTTAGAAAGCTTTACTGAACTAGTCATTCAGGATATGGAAAGGGCCACCAGTGAGTTTAGAATCCCTAAACATAATTTGAGTAAACTGGAAAAAGATGCTGTTAAGAGTTTAGAAAGCAATAAACAAATTGTAATAAAATCTGCAGACAAAGGGGGTGGTATAGTCATCATGGACTCTGATTATTATAAGAAAGAGTCCATGAGAATCCTAAGTGATGCAACTACATATAAAAAAACTGCCATATAATCCATCCACTGAGTTTAAAACAGTACTCCAAGATTATCTGCATAAGGGATTCACAGATGGGAATATTTCCAAAAGTGAATTGGAGTTCTTGGACATAGCACAGCCAAGGATTCCAATTTTCTATTTAATTCCAAAGATCCACAAGGATCTTTGGAACCCCCCTGGATGCCCCATCATATCGGGGATAAAATCACTGACATCAAATCTGTCCCAGTTTATTGATTCCACTTTACAAAAATATGTCCCTAAAATCCCGTCGTTCCTTAGAAACACTACACATGTCCTTAACTTAGTTAATAATCTCAAATGGGAAGATCACTATATATGGGTCACGTGTGACGTGACCTCATTGTATACTGTCATCAATCATGACCTAGGCATCAGGGCAATTAGGCACATACTAAATCAAGATGATAGTCTCGAACAGGGATTCAAAGAATTTATAATAGAAGGGATACGCTATATCCTCACACATAATTATTTCAGTTATGACAATAGTTTCTTCCTCCAGATATGTGGCACTGCCATGGGTACAAGGTTTGCCCCTAGTTATGCAAACATTTTTATGGGCATGTGGGAGGAGGAGTACATCCAATCCGGCGGCCCTTTTGGGGCGAACCTTGTACTATGGAAACGCTATATAGACGATGTGCTATGTATCTGGGGTGGAGGCGAAGATAATTTGGGGAAATTTAAAGATTATTTGAACAATAATAATATGAATCTAAAATTCACATTTAACACCAGCCCATCCACTATAGACTTTTTAGATTTGACTTTGTTCATTGAGAAAGGGTCCATTGAGACAAAGACATTTTATAAAAAGGTCGATGCAAACACCTACCTCTTGGCATCTAGCCATCATAACCATAGATGGATTAACAATATTCCCAAGGGCCAGTTATTAAGAACAAAAAGGAATTGCTCTCAACAAGAAGTATTTGATATACAGGCCAATGAACTTAAAAATAAATTCTTTCAGAGGGAATACAAACACAACGGTATGTCTAATAAAATAACACAAATAATCAAAAAACACTGGGGCATTCTACAGGGTGACACAATATTAAAAAAAATACTACCCAAGCACCCTCAGATAGTTTTCAAAAAAGCTGATAATTTAAAACTTAAACTATCACCTAGTTGTCCATTTAATTCTATAAAAGCACAAAATACCACATGGTTAAAAGAATTGGATGGATTATTTACATGTGGTAAGTGCATTGGCTGCAGCTATAGCTCTAAATGTAATAACTTTAAATCTAATGTTACAGGGAACAAATTCCCCATTAAGTCATTCATTTCTTGCAAGACTCCTTTTGTGGTCTACCTGTTAGAGTGCCCGTGTGGACTACAATATGTAGGGCGAACAGGTAGACCATTGAAACGACGTCTTGCAGAACATGTCTATAATATTAAAAATGGACTGGAGACACACAGTGTCTCCAGCCACTTTAAAACTAAGCATGGTCAAAACCCTGAAGGTCTAATTTGCAATGGGATTGAATGTCCTAAGCAAAATTGGAGAGGGGGGGATAAAATAAACCTTATATCCAGACGCGAAAGCTACTGGATATATACCCTCAAAACCATGACCCCAAGAGGTCTCAACATAGAATTTGATCTGTATTAATTATAGTCTGTGTCATTTTCCCGACATGAATTGGTGACAAATCGTATTATAACAGAGTGTAAAAGATATAGTCTGTGTTACTATCTAGACATGACATAGTTAAGTCAGCTGTATAATTAGATTGGTTTGTGAGGGTGATTAGTAGGAGTCCCAGTGTGGACAATCATCCAATGGGAATCCCACGGACATTATGAACATGTGTATAAATAACATCAAGTGCCCCCACTGCTCCATTACCCCTGAAGAAGTGACGTCAGCAGTCACGAAACGCGCGTAGGGTGGAGCTTTCAGCACGTGATACAACGTGCATACGTTTGGAGAGGAGAAGGGGTCGAGTAGCGGTGACGTCATCAGAGGAAGGAAGAGGCGCTCCGAGTCGCGGCCACGAAGCGGGGATTCACGCCAACTCCAGCCTCCTCCTGCATCACCCCGGCATCCTCCCATGAGAGCGGACGGCACGTTGTATGCTGCATGTAGGGCATTACGGCATGTGAGTGCACTGTTGTTTTACCCCGCTGTTTTTAACAATAAATGTTTGGTATCACACTATTGGTGCCTTATCTTTCCTTCACTTACGGTTTGTGGTGTTGCGGACGTGGGTTTGGAGTGAAGCTTTCGTCGCCTGCCATAACGTCCAGTCGGAGCCAGCCGTGAAGGAGGAAAAGATACCTTTTGAGGCCCATTTTATCTACTTTTAAGTAAGTAGCTGGCAACTGTGGGGAAGAGCAGAATTGATCATAGGGTACTGCGCAATTGTTGTTCTGTCTTTATATTCCCAGATCAGGCTTTAATCCAAAGGAATCTAGTGCTGTGGACTGTGGACTAAATATCTCCATCATCAAGGCTATGTGACTGCATCCATTTTGCCAGGTTTAATATCTGACAGTGCGCCAAGGAATTACTGTTTTGTTATATCTGTTTTTTTTGTCATCTGTATTTTCACGTTAGAATGGAGAACGTATAACATTGTGCTTATTGGAAATAGTTGTAACTAGAGATGGAAAGTGAAGAAAGAGTGATGCACCACTGGAATAAAAATAGACTGGAGATATGGTAAGTACAAAAATAAACTTTATTCACTCATAAGACCAAGTGACCGACAAAAAAACAGAGCCGAACCGGGGCTTGAGATTGAAGCACGCTGTCTCTGGGGACCCCCTCCTTTCTGAGACAAACACCTCCATCATAGAGTCATAGAATAGAATCATAGAGTGCTGGTATCTCTCTTCAGTTCCAATGTCCCATTCATGTGGGCAACAGAAAGAAGTGACCGGGACATTTAAACTACAGAGAGATCCGGGGAATGGATTTGGACTGTTCCGCCCATCTCCAGTTGAAACATCTGGTAGATCTAAGTTAGGATGGCAGAAAGGTAACTTCAAAATGTCATCAGAATCGGTAAAGCCGTCTGGGCTGTGGAGAGAGAACACACAAACAAACAAACACCCAAAGAGGGCCCAAAGTAAAACTGACTCACTCATCCAATAATGTAAGGAGAAATTTGTCTCAATAGAAGTAAACAGAACATGGTTCATAACAGCATTTCACATCTCAATCTGAGAAATAACTTGTCAAATGGATTAAGTACAATATCAAGTACCATCATGAACACAACTGTTTAATTGTACATATGTTAATAAATGTGAGTCTACAAAGACCAAACTGGATCAGCACTCAAAAGTAAATCAAAGAAAAAGGAAGGACTCACTTTTTGCTTTTGGTCTCACCAACTTTCTTCTCTAATGTATAAAAAGCAGCAATACAGAAAAAAACAGCACACACAGGGAGAGGAAAGTTATCAGACATACAGTGCTATATATGTGCACAATAGATTTGATTTACTTTTTGAGTGCTGATCCAGTATCTTTTATGTATAGTTGTATCCATATTGCAGCATAGATGCAGGATCATAGCATGTCCATCTTAATTATATATATACAGGGTGAGTGCTAGTTCATTCTATTTTTTTTTTTTTTTAATAAATGTGTGTCTAAAAAACATTTAAATAATTATGGTTTCTATTTGATTTTCTGGATCCATAAGTTGAAAATAAAATCAGGTTCTCCTGGATATTATGAAGAGTTTTACTCCCAAGATATTGCTCTAAAAAAAAATGTATCTTGAAGAGCAGGCAGTGCTGTATACTGTACATTGCTGTCTCCCTTGGGTTTGGAGGGAAACTGCTTGTCATATCCTATATTATTCTGTGACCATCTGCTGCATGTAACAGCTGCTGGACAGATTGTGTACATGGGCCAGATAAGGGTTTCTCACTGTGTTGCCTGGCACAGAAGTATGTAGCAGAGTCAGATTCCATTAACCTGTCGATGTTCAGCAGAGCAGTGGATCCACTGGTGGATGGGGTGACTCTCCCCTTGAAATTCTCTCCTATATAAGTTGTATATCCGGTTCTAAAAGCTGCCAACCAGACAAAGCCTCCCCCGGGAGCCTGACGGACCCAGTGCATGTGGTTATCATTAATGTTATACCCACTGACCACACACTGTAACTTAATGGACTTCCCAACTTGGCCAATTTCCGAATCTTTCTGACTTAAAACCACGTCTGCAGAGGAGCCTTTAGAGAAAATGAAAGAGAGGATATTTTATTAACATCCATCAGTCTACTTATTGTAATAACGTTAACATGAAGATCTGAAGATTGCCAAACGGTCTCAGAGCTGAGAAACGCTTCCAACTTTCAGCCTCATTACGCTTCCCTGTATAACCCCCCATTTTTTACACCCTAATGTCTTACACACATACTCACGTGATATGTACAGCAACATGACACACAAGTGATACAATGACGTCATTTCAGAAAACGTTGCACCTCTGGCAGTTATTGTGATTAATGAACCTTTAGATGGCAGTTAAGTGACTCTGATCTCTCACCTTCTCCTCTTTTAAACTGAGAGAAACATTTATTTGCATTTTCAGTTCAGTTTTGTGTCCTGGTTTTAGGAGGCTGCTTATTCATTTCAAAATAAAAGAAGAAAAACACTTTTGAATCTCACTTCCTAAATGAGTTTCCATGTTCCACGTTGGAGGATGTTTCATTATTACATGTAAATATGGATAATAGTGATTTTGGGCATTCAACAAAAAAATACATGTCTAAAAATACGCCTATGCATTTAAATTTACATTTTAACCATAAACTCATTGAATTTCACTGTGGATACCTAGGCCTTTCAATGGGGGTCTAGATACCCACATTGGCAATAAATGGTAAGCTAGAATTAAAAAAAAGATGAATAAAAATACATAAATTGCCCCCTTTGACTACCTTAGTGGCTAGTAAAGCATTTCTAAGCAATCCGTATTACTAACTGCGTAGGCAATTAAGGGATTATCCCCTCCTGCCACCCGCAACCCCTCGGTTCCTTTGGTTATGCCACACCCACTCCCCGGTGAGCCCCTCAATGGGGTTCTAGATAGCCACATTGGCAATCAATGTTGCAGTAAAAAAATGAGTACTTACCCCAGCCAGGATAAAATCCATCATCATCATCATCATCATCAACTTCAAGGATGAAGCCACCAGCAACCAATCCGAAAAGATGGCAAATGCCCAACCATAAAAAAATGATTATTTTTGCTCATCCAATCCTCCAGTTCTCTTTTCTGCAGGTGGAAGAGTTGGGACCTGAGGCTGAAATTCAGGAGTTGTTTGATTCTGTGGGGAAGATTCACGGTTACTGATATATTGGGGCGATGGAAGATGTGACATTTTTAAAAGAAACAAAAGTGCGCAACCCAAAAGAAACCAAATTGTGTTAGAAGAACAGTGTCTATAACGTGATAAACCTCTAAATAGAATGACCCTTCCTTAATAAACAATAAGGGACAATATGCAGGCACAACCCTACTGTGGAAGTGATAAAATATATGTATACAACCATACAAAACCGTTGGTAGATTGCGTTTGCTGCTACAGTAAGAGGAGTGGCTCAACACTCCAAGGGGCTACAAACAAAAGACAACAAAACAAGCGCAAAACGCATAGTGAAGTATATCAAAATTAATTTTAGTGTTTAAAAGAGGTAAGTACCTTACCTGAGGCGTCCCCTTCTATCGTGTGTCCTGTCGTCTCCATTGTGGTAACTCGTGTATTGTACACGAAATGCTCATATCCTATTTTTCTGATGTACGCAGAATACTTACCTCTTTTAAACACTAAAATTAATTTTGATATACTTCACTATGCGTTTTGCGCTTGTCTTTTTGTCTTTTGTCTGTGACATTTTAAAAGCCGGACATTTGGGTACTAGAGATGGGCGATTTTTTTGTGTAGATTTGGATCCGCAGAGGATCGGCCGGTTCCTTTGGTCCGCGGATCAATCTCAAAAAAGGCGATTCGCGTTTTGTGGATGTTATATTATTATTGCCAATACACTCTGTGGATTCCGGAATTCATTGATGGATTTGCAGAATCTGTGGGTTGTGTTCTACAAATCCGTCTACGGGTTGTATCCACTGGCATTTTTTTATAGATCTGCCCATATTGAAACCGCCCAAATCCGTTTGCGAATTTTACACCGCGAAACGGCATTTGGGTGTAACATGAGCGAAACTCCGGGAAACAGATTTGGGTGGATTCGTCGATCTCTATTTGTTAGTGACTTTGTATATTGTTCAGATAAAAACAGAAACTGGCATCAATCCTCCTCCCTCCTGGGATCTTATAACTGTCCCTCTCCCAAGGGATGAGCACAGCTGGAATATATTATTACCTATAATTCAATCATTGTTCAACTTAATGTGGGAATAAAGATGCACATTCTTAGTGTGTATGAAATCCAGCACGTTCTGTAACCTCCGGTAATAAGATGGGACTTTCCTGCTCAGACATCTTATACATGAAATAAATTGTGTGTTTGATTTGAAGAAAAGTAGAATTTAAAGTGTATCTGCAGGGGGGCAGGGCCGCCGAAAGTAGGGGAATGCCAGCACAAGTGTCCCGGGCCCGGGGACTGTGGGGGGCCCGGTGGCCGGACAAAGAAGTTGCCGCCGGGCCCCGGCTCTCCCTACCTGCAAGCCTCTTTCTCTCTGTCCCACGCAGGGCCCTCTGACATCAGTACGCGACGGGCCTCTCTGATGTTGGCACCAAAAATAAGCTGGGACCAGCTTCCGGCTCACGGCGGAATGAGAGGGAGGCCTGGCACGCGCTGAAGACAGAGAGAGGAAGAGACCTGCAGGTGGGAAGAGTCGAGGCCTGCAGGTGGGAAGAGTCAAGGCCTGCAGGTGGGAAAGTCGAGGCCTGCAGGTGGGAAGAGTCGAGGCTTGCAGGTGGGAAGAGTCGAGGCCTGCAGGTGGGAAAGTCGAGGCCTGCAGGTGGGAAGAGTTGAGGCCTGCAGGTGGGAAAGTCGAGGCCTGCAGGTGGGAAGAGTTGAGGCCTGTAAGTGGAAAGAGTCAAGGCCTGCAGGTGGGAAGAGTCGAGGCCTGCAGGTGGGAAGAGTCGAGGCCTGCAGGTGGGAAGAGTCGAGGCCTGCAGGTGGGAAGAGTCGAGGCCTGTAAGTGGAAAGAGTCGGGGCCTGCAGGTGGGAAAGTCGAGGCCTGCAGGTGGGAAGAGTCGAGGCCTGCAGGTGGGAAAGTCGAGGCCTGCAGGTGGGAAGAGTCGAGGCCTGCAGATGGGAAAGTCGAGGCCTGCAGGTGGGAAGAGTCGAGGCCTTCAGGTGGGAAAGTCGAGGCCTGCAGGTGGGAAGAGTCGAGACCTGCAGGTGGGAAGAGTCGAAGCCTGCAGGTGGGAAGAGTTGAGGCCTGCAGGTGGGAAGAGTTGAGGCCTGTAAGTGGAAAGAGTCGGGGCCCATCAGGTTTGAAGAGCCGGGGCTCGGTGGTAACTGTTCTGTCTGGTCGCTGGGCCTCCCATAGTCACAGACCCCCAGCAGTCACCGCCCCCCCCCCCACAGTCACCGCCCCCAGCACCGCAGTTACCCTTCCCCCTCTCCCCACACAGTCACCCCCCTCCCCACACAGTCACCACCCCCCGCCCCGGAGGTGCGGGAGGGCAGGGATTGAGTGAGAGTGGGGTAATGAATGGAGGGGAGGAGAGGGAGAGGTGAGACGGAGGGGAAAGAAATACATGGGAAGAGGCAGGGAAATAGAGGGGGCCCGCGAGGTGTGAAATGGGGCTCGCAATACTGCCGAGGGGGCAGCCAGTCAGAACTGTAGTCCTGGGCCCCGGGAAACCTGTCTGCTGCCCTGGCAGGGGGTTGGGGTGAGGGGTAAGGCTATTTATTAATTTCAAGACAACAGAAAAAAAAAAGTACTTTTGGATCTCATATCCTAGATAAGTTTCCATTTGCAACATGGCATTTATCTTATAGAGTTTGGTTCCCTTGGAGATAACTTCCTGTCTATAAACTGGAAGTGTTTGTTCTGTGCACGTAACATGCAAATCCAGCTCAGAGCTTAAGGCAGGTGCTTGTGTGATCACAGAGAAGGAATTGAAAATAGCGGCACATATTGGTGTTGCAATGCAGGAAAGCACTCACCCATGTGACATCTATAGAGTTTGTTACAGGATTTCTGAGCACAAGGAGAAATACCAAGAGATTTGTCATTTGTATCATGAGCCAGGCGCATAGAAATACCATAACCTAATGAGAAATGTGTTGCCCCAAAGGCAGACAGCCTATGGCGCAGTCGAAGGGCAGCTAAAGGGTGTGAGCCGTTTGCTGCCAATCGCTGATGTTCGTTCTGCCATTCTTTTCACCCTCCAGCAGCATCTCAGAATCCCATATCCCATCACACATGATTTTAGATACTTCACTGTATATAAATGAACACACGTTTTATTAAATAAAATTGTATTATTTTATAATCTTTCGAGGAGGTTTTTGACCAGTCTCTCATAGAATATACATATTATCCTTTGTCCTTATGTTGATTGTGAGCAATTTAGACTATCAATCTGTTGATTAACTAATTTTCATCATAATTTGGTTGACTGAAAATATATGAGAATACTTTGTTTGATTGTCTTTGATCAAATTATTTTTCTGTGATACTAGTTATATTCCCTATCCACCACTTTTTCTCTTTGATTAATACTGTATTAGGGTAATGCGGGCAGTTAACCTTTCTGTTTGTAATTCACTAATAATCCCAGCCTGAGAAAAGTCTTCATATCTGCAGAGTTTGGGGGCAGTGTGGGAGTGTCAGGGGGTGAGCGGCTCCTGCAGGGGACAGAGTCACTTCCTCTGCTTTATCTGGGACTCAGAGAAAGAGACATTTTCTACACAGGACATATGGTTATGAATTAATTTTTGCATAGCCAGTATAACCAACCCCACACTGATGAGACCCATTAAGGTCGAAACGGCTGTCTGTGGGTGGGTTTACTGGCTATGCATCTTAACCCTGGCGGTGCGCAAAGCTGTGACCATGTAGCATGCTTAAGCCTATAGGGAACCATGTTAAAAATGGTTTTGAAGCAAAAAGTGGCACTGTGTGCTCATTTGCATATCATTTCCCAGAATCCCTTGTTGCAGTGGAAGTGCTGTGTGCTGGGTGATAATGGTGATAATGGTGAAAGGCGGGGTTGCAGACCTGTCTAAGACATGCAAATGAGCATACAGTAATATTTCCATTTGCTATATATATATACAGTGTTCGACAATCCTATACATTTACACGCCCGGGGCGGGTGGATTTAACCCGCGGGCAAGTAACTATTGGCCCAAGCAGCACACGTGTTTTGTTTTTTTAAATTTTCCTTCGCTCGCGCTAAATTTCCCTGCTCGCGCTGGCTGAAAAAAAAAAAACTCCTGCTACCTGACTGCTGATTGGCGCGCGCTCCCAGGCTTTGTGGGCGCGCGGCCAGGCTCTATACTGTATGAGCCAGCCCCCAACGAGCAGCCATTCTTTTCCCCATGGAGGATGGAGGACACAGTAAGTATTATCTGTGCCTTCCCCCACCTCCCTCCCCTCCCTGACGCTTCCCCCCCCCCGCTTCCCCCCGGTCCCGTATCAGAGAGCGCGGCGGGTGATGGGAGCGGGGGATGCCCCCTCATGTCCCCGCTTCCCCCCCCCCCCGCTTCCCCCCGGTCCCGTGTCAGAGAGTGCGGCGGGTGAAGGGAGCGGGGGATGCCCCCTCATGTCCCCGCTTCCCCCCGGTCCCCTGTCAGAGAGCGCAGCGGGTGATGGGAGCGGGGAATGCCCCCTCATGTCCCCGCTTCCCCCCGGTCCCGCGTCAGGGAGCGCGCCGGGTGATGGGAGCGGGGGATGCCCCCTCATGTCCCCGCTTCCCCCCCCCGCTTCCCCCTGGTCCAGCATCAGGGAGCGCAACAGGTGATGGGAGCAGGGGATGCCCCCTCATGTCCCCGCTTTCCCCCCCCCCCCCCGCTTCCCCCCGGTCCAGCATCAGGGAGCGCGCCAGGTGATGGGAGCGGGGGATGCCCCCTCATGTCCCCACTTCCCCCCCTGCTTCCCCCCCCCCCCCGCTTCCCCCCGGTCCCGCGTCAGGGAGCGTGCCGGGTGATGGGAGCGGGGATGCCCCCTCATGTCCCCGCGGAGCAGGAGAGGGGGGGGGGTGTGGTGGTGCTGGTGCTGGTCGCGGCCTTTCCAAAAGGTGTGTAGAGAGTGAGTGTGTGTGGGCATGGGAGAATGTGTGTGTGTACAGTATATGGGAGAGTGTGTGTGTGTGTGTGTATATATGGGTGTGTGTGTGTGTAGATATGTGTGTGTGTGTGTGTATATATGGGTGGGGGGTGTATATATGTGTGTGTGGGAGTGTGTGTATATATGTGGGAGTGTGTATATATGTGGGAGTGTGTGTATATATGTGGGAGTGTGTGTATATATGTGGGAGTGTGTATATATGTGGGAGTGTGTGTGTATATGTGGGAGTGTGTGTGTATATGTGGGAGTGTGTGTGTGTATATGTGGGTGTGTGTGTGTGTATATGTGGATGTGTGTGGGTGTTTATATATGGGAGAATGTGTATGTGTGTATGGGAGTATGTGTGACACCAGAGGTGTACCCCCCCCAATCAGTCACCCACCCCTGCCCCGGTCAGTCACCCACCCCTGCCCCAGTCAGTCACCCAACCTGCCCCGGTGAGTCACCCACCCCTGCTCCGGTCAGTCAGTCAGTCACCCCTGCCCCGGTCAGTCAGTCACCCCTGCCCCTCTCTCTCTGGTCTCCCCCGTCTCCCCTCTCTCTGGTCTCCCCCGTCTCCCTGTCTCTGGTCTCCCCCATCTCCCCTCTCTCTGGTCTCCCCGTCTCCCCTCTCTCTGGTCTCCCCGTCTCCCCCTCTCTCTGGTCTCCCCCCGTCTCCCCTCTCTCTGGTCTCCCCCGTCTCCCCTCTCTGGTCTCCCCTCTCTCTGGTCTCTCTCTCTCTCTTTCTCTCCCCTCTCTTTCTCTCTCCCCCCTCTGTCTCCTTCTCTCTCCTCTGTCTCTTTTTCTCTCTCCTCTGTCTCTTTTTCTCTCTCTCTCCTCTGTCTATTTTCTCTCTCTCTCCTCTGTCTCTTTTTCTCTCTCTCTCCTCTGTCTCTTTTTCTCTCCCCGCACTCTCTTTCTCTCCCCTCTCTCTTTCTCTCCCCTCTCTCTTTCTCTCCCCTCTCTCTTTCTCTCCCCTCTCTCTTTCTCTCCCTCTCTCTTTCTCTCCCTTTCTCTTTCTCTCCCTTTCTCTCCCTCTCTCTCTTTCTCTCCCTCTCTCTCTTTCTCTCCCTCTCTCTCTTTCTCTCCCTCTCTCTCTTTCTCTCCCTCTCTCTCTTTCTATCCCCTCTCTCTTTCTCTCCCCTCTCCCCTCCCTCTCCCCTCTCTCTTTCTCTCCCTCTCTCTTTATCTCCCTCTCTCTTTCTCTTTCTCTCCCCTCTCTCTTCTCTCCCCTCTCTCTTTCTCTCCCCTCTCTCTTCTCTCCCTCTCTCTTTCTTTCTCTCCCCCTCTCTCTCCATCTCCCTCTCTCTCTCTTTCTCTCCCCTCTCTCTCCCTCTCTCTTTCTCTCCTCTCTCTTTCTCTCCCTCTCTCTCTCTTTCTCTCCTCTCTCTCTTTCTTTCTCTCCCTCTCTTTCTCTCCCCCTCTCTCTCTCTTTCTCTCCCTCTCTCTTTCTCTCCCTCTCTCTCTCCCTCTCTCTCTTTCTCCCCCCTCTCTCTTTCTCTCCCTCTCTCTCTTTCTCTCCCTCTCTCTTTCTCTCCCTCTCTCTTTATTTCTCTCCCTCTCTTTCTCTCCGCCCTCTCTCTCCCTCTCCCTCTCTCTCTTTCTCTCCCTCTCTTTCTCTCCCCTCTCTCTTTCTCTCCCCTCTCTCTTTCTCCCCTCTCTCTTTCTCTCCCTCTCTCTTTCTCTTTCTCTCCCCTCTCTCTTTCTCTCCCCTCTCTCTTTCTCTCCCTCTCTCTTTCTCTCCCTCTCTCTTTCTTTCTCTCCCCGTCTCTCTCCATCTCCCTCTCTCTCTTTCTCTCCCTCTCTCTCCCTCTCTCTTTCTCTCCCTCTCTCTCTCTTCTCTCCCCCTCTCTCTCTTTCTCTCCCTCTCTCTCTTTCTCTCCCTCTCTCCCCTCTCTCTTTCTCTCCCCTCTCTCTTTATCTCCCCTCTCTCTTTCTCTCCCCTCTCTCTTTCTCTCCCCTCTCTCTTCTCTCCCCTCTCTCTTTCTCTTCCCTCTCTTTCTCTCCCCTCTCTCTTTCTCTCCCCTCTCTCTTTCTTTCTCTCCCTCTCTCTCCCCCTCTCTCTCTCTCCCTCTCTCTCTCTCTCTCTCTCTCTCTCTCTCTCTCTCTCTCTCTCTCTCTCTCTCTCTCTCTCTCTCTCTCTCTCTCTCTCTCTCTCTCTCTCTCTCTCTCTCTCTCTCTCTCTCTCTCTCTCTCTCTCTCTCTCTCTCTCCCCCTCTTTGTATCTGGATATCTTATTTACCCTATATATCTTAACTGTCCTATACTACACCAAAATAACCTATACTGCTTTCTTCCAGATCTGACTCAAGCTTCACACAGAAGACATCGGAACCCCCCCCCTAACCCAGAAGACAGGTAGGGAACACATCCCTCCAACTTATAACATTGCGGGAATGAGGTACCTGGACATTGAGGGACTGCGGATCAGGTAAGATCCCAGGAGGGATTGCTGCTTTAGATATTGTGAAGCGGGGACGTCCAGACACTGGTTAAGGTGTTCAGGAAACTAGTCATTCAAATGTGGCTTTTATTTCTAGATCCGACATTTACACACTTACACACTTACACACACACACACGTAACAAGGACTAATTGTAGTATAATGTTGTCAAAGCGTAGAAATAAGATCAATGAGTCAAGGGTTCAAAAAGTAACACATGAGTTTATCTGTACCATGGCACCATTGAGAGAAAAGAATTCCAACAAGGAACTCAGGCCTCTGCAAACATATTGCTTGGATCACATTTTTATACATTTCAAAATGAGTAATACACCCCTTAAGGGGGCTGGCTTAGAGATAAATGATGATATGATGACATGCAAAAATATATTTGTTGATACCTAAATATGCTAAATACGCTATATTCTTATCGATAATT
Organism: Ascaphus truei; assembly: GCF_040206685.1. Classification (NCBI taxonomy): domain Eukaryota; kingdom Metazoa; phylum Chordata; class Amphibia; order Anura; family Ascaphidae; genus Ascaphus; species Ascaphus truei. The sequence goes on from NC_134495.1 coordinate 39,232,092, forward strand.
TACCATAATGTGGGCCTCTTAACCTTGTGACATAAGGGAGTTACTGTATTTAGCCCTGTATGTGTACTGTAGATAACAACTATACTATGATCAGCAGAAATATCTTAAGACAGGAGAAATTGCTTACGAATGCTATTTCAATTCTTGCCTGCCTGTTAGGAATTATACAAGGGCGAGTTACATCTAGGAGCGATACTCTGCAGAATCAATCATTCACAGTTCATACACGAATGCATACACGAATGAAACAAATTGGCATACATACAAAAATGGAGGTGATGATAGCCACTCACATTATCTCAATCTTCACAATGTAATAAATACATTTGTCAAAAACGAAAGTTGTTCTGACTAGGAATTTATTAAATGTATTTTATTTATATATTTTATTTTAAAGCGGAGTTGGGGGCAGGGTTGGGGGCGGGGTTGGGGGCGGGGTTGGGGGCGGGGTTGGGGGCGGGGTTGGGGGCGGGACTAGGTGGCGAGTAGATTTTTTGGTTGGGCGAGTAGATTTTTGGGTGATTTGTCGAACACTGTACTGTATATATATATATATATTGTGACATAGTCCAAAGATGTTAGGCAGCTTTCTGCCCGTTTTAGCTCAGAAAGTGCAGGAATAGTTTAAAAAGGATCCATTCCACAGCTTCACATTAACTCAGACTGGTGGATGGAAAATCCAGACCACAGATTACAATGTGTCTAGTTCTCCCTCACCTGCTCTCCTAATCACTAGCACAGGTATTTAGAACAGAGAGGTTTGCATTTCAGTCTTTCTCCTTAGAGCCTGGAGGCTGGGGGTATCGCTGCTCCCCGGAATCGAGTTCGGGGTGGACAGCCCCTCCAAGTATCACAGTACCAGAGGATTTGCCTGGACACTTGGGACCGAGTTCCCACCACGAACAGATAAGACAAAACAAATGTTTACTGCTGTTGCTAAAAGACTGTGCTGTGTCTAGTGAACCTAAATGAGAGTGCATTGTTTTAAGCTGGGGAACCAGGTTAGTTGGCCAGCAGCTGTTAGAGAGACTGATTCTGATGTGTAGTTAGATCCCTGAAAGGGATAGGATTTTTGTTTATATAATTTGGTTTCTTGCTATTTGAAATAACAGTGTGGGAAATACTATGACACTGATATAAGTGAACCGCTGAATGAAAATGTCTGAGTGCCTCTAACCTACACATGTTAAAGCTGCAGTCCCTTATTTGGATGAAAATAAAGCAGGCAGAAGCCTGAGTTAAGCAATCTAATACTTTGCATGATCCTGTTTTTGTATAAATAACCCTAGAAGACTGTGTTGGGAAGAACCCAGACAGACGTCAGCGCTACAAAAGAGGGGCGTTTGTCACAATATATATATACAGTGTTCGACAAATCAACTAAAAAATCTACTCGCCCCCTAGTCCCGCCCCCAACCCCGCCCCTAATCCCGCCCCAACCCCTAGTTCCCGCCCCCAACCCGCTTTAAAATAAAATATATAAATAAAATACATTTAATAAATTCCTAGTCAGAACAACATTCGTTTTTGACAAATGTATTTATTGTATTACATTATACTACAATTAGTCCTTGTTACGTGTGTGTGTGTAAATGTCGGATCTAGAATTAAAAGCCAGGTGTGAATGACTAGTTTCCTGAACCCCTTAACCAGTGTCTGGATGCCCCCGCTTCACAATATCTAAAGCAGCAATCCCGCCTGGGATCTTACCTGATCCGCAGTCCCTCAATGTCCAGGTACCCTCATTCCCGCAATGTTATACATTGGAGGGGAGGTGTTCCCTACCTGTCTTCTGGGTTAGGGGGGGGGGGGGGTTCCGATGTCTTCCGTGTGAAGCTTGAGTCAGATCTGGAAGAAAGCAGTATAGGGCAGTTAAGATTTCGGTGTAGTATAGGGCAGTTAAGATATATAGGGTAAATAAGAGATCCAGAGTGTGAGTGACAGAGAGAGAGAGAGTGTGGGGGGGAGAGAGAGAGAGATAGAGAGAGAGAGAGTGGGGGAGAGAGACAGAGAGTGTAGGGGAGAGAGAGAGAGAGTGTGGGGGAGAGAGAGAGAGTGTGGGGGAGAGAGAGAGAGTGTGGGGGAGAGAGAGAGAATGTGGGGGAGAGAGAGTGTGGGGGAGAGAGAGAGGGTGTGGGGGAGAGAGAGAGAGAGTGTGGGGAGAGAGAGAGAGTGTGGGGGGAGAGAGAGAGTGTGGGGGGAGAGAGAGAGTGGGGGAGAGAGAGTGTGGGGGAGAGAGAGAGTGTGGGGGAGAGAGAGAGAGAGAGTAGGGGAGAGAGAGTGTAGGGGAGAGAGAGAGAGAGAGTGTGTGGGGGAGAGAGAGAGAGTGTGGGGGAGAGAGAGAGAGTGTGGGGGAGAGAGAGAGTGTGGGGGAGTGTCGGGGAAAGAGAGAGAGAGTGTGGGGGAGAGAGAGAGTGTGGGGGAGAGAGAGAGTGTGGGGGAGAGAGAGAGAGTGTGGGGGAGAGAGAGAGAGTGTGGGGGAGAGGGAGAGTGTGGGGGAAAGAGAGAGAGTGTGGGGGGGAGAGAGAGAGTGTGGGGGAGAGAGAGTGTGGGGGAGAGAGAGTGAGAGTGTGGGGGGAGAGAGAGTGAGAGTGTGGGGGGGAGAGAGAGAGTGTGGGGGGAGAGAGAGTGTGGGGGGAGAGAGAGAGTGTGGGTGGAGAGAGAGTGTGGGGAGAGAGAGAGAGAGTGTGGGGGGAGAGAGAGAGTGTGGGGGGGAGAGAGATAGAGTGTGGGGGGAGAGAGAGAGAGTGTGGGGCGAGAGAGAGAGAGTGTGGGGGGGAGAGAGAGAGTGTGGGGGGAGAGAGAGAGAGTGTGGGGGGAGAGAGAGAGTGTGGGGGAGACAGAGGAGAGAAACGGTGGGTGACACACACAGAGGGTGGGTGATACACAGAGAGAGAGAGGCTAGGTGAGTGACTGGCTGGGTGAGTGGCTGGCTGGGTGAGTGGCTGGCTGGGTGAGTGGCTGGCTGGGTGAGGCAGGGATAACTGGGTGGGTGGGTGAGTGACTGACACTGACTGGGGCAGGGGTGACTGACACTGACTGGGGCAGGGGTGACTGACACTGACTGGGGCAGGGGTGACTGACACTGACTGGGGCAGGGGTGACTGACACTGACTGGGGCAGGGTTGACTGACACTGACTGGGGCAGGGGTGACTGACACTGACTGGGGCAGGGGTGACTGACACTGACTGGGGCAGGGGTGACTGACACTGACTGGGGCAGGGGTGACTGACACTGACTGGTGCAGGGGTGACTGACACTGACTGGGGCAGGGGTGACTGACACTGACTGGGGCAGGGGTGACTGACACTGACTTGGGCAGGGGTGACTGACACTGACTGGGGCAGGGGTGACTGACACTGACTGGGGCAGGGGTGACTGACACTCACTGGGGCAGGGGTGACTGACACTGACTGGGGCAGGGGTGGCTGACACTGACTGGGGCAGGGGTGACTGACACTGACTGGGGCAGGGGTGACTGACACTGACTGGGGCAGGGGTGACTGACACTGACTGGGGCAGGCAGGGGTGACTGACACTGACTGGGGCAGGGGTGACTGACACTGACTGGAGGTTGGGGGGGTGACTGACACTGACTGGGGGTTGTGGGGGTGACTGACACTGACTGGGGGTGGGGGGTGACTGACACGGACTGGGGCAGGGGTGACTGACACTGACTGGGGCAGGGGTGACTGACACTGACTGGGGCAGTGGGGACTGACACTGACTGGGGCAGGGGTGACTGACACTGACTGGGGCAGGGGTGACTGACACTGACTGGGGCAGGGGTGACTGACACTGACTGGGGCAGGGATGACTGACACTGACTGGGGCAGGGGTGACTGACACTGACTGGGGGCAGGGGGTGACTGACACTGACTGGGGGTGGGGGTGACTGACACTGACTGGGGGTGGGGGGTGACTGACACTGGCTGGGGCAGGGGTGACTGACACTGACTGGGGGTGGGGGGTGACTGACACTGACTGGGGGTGGGGGGTGACTGACACTGACTGGGGTTGGGGGGTGACTGACACGGACTGGGGGTGGGGGGTGACAGACACGGACTGGGGGTGGGGGGTGACTGACACTGACTGGGGGTGGGGGGTGACTAACACGGACTGGGGCAGGGGTGACTGACACTGACTGGGGCAGGGGTGACTGACACTGACTGGGGGTGGGGGGTGACTGACACAGACTGGGGGTGGGGGGTGACTGACACGGACTGGGGGTGGGGGGTGACTGACACTGACTGGGGGTGGGGGGTGACTGACACTGACTGTGGGTGGGGGGTAACTGACATTGACTGGGGGTAGGGTGTGACTGACACTGACTGGGGGGTGACTGATTGGGGGGGTACCTCTGGTGTGTCACACATTCTCACAGACACACAGACACACACAGACACACACACAGACAAACACACACAGGGGGGGTGAGGAAAGGCCGCGACCAGCACCACCACCACCACGCTCCTCCCCCACCCACCCGCGCCCATCTCCCGCTCGTGGGAGGGCAGGCCTACATCCCCCCCCATACTTCACGCGGTCGTAGTTTGGGGAGGTGGCAGGCACGTTGCGATGTGTCCCCCAGCGGGCGCCCCATGGGACAGTCAGCCCCGCCGTGGCCACCACTGCCCTGCTCCCCTCGCCGGCATGAAGCTTGTGGTCGAGCGGGCAGATGGGCAGACGGGCAGATGGGCAGACGGGCAGACGGGCAGACGGGCAGACGGGCAGACGGGCAGACGCCCCCCCCCCCACCTTATGCTGCGCCGTCAGGAAGATAGCTGGGCACACTCTCCCATGCACACACACCCATGCATACACACAGACACACACACGACAGGGGGAAGAAGAGGAAAGGCCGCGCGACCACCACCACTGTCCCGCTCACCCCCCCGCCGTGACCATATCCAACCCCGTGTGGGGATCGGCAGGAAGTCGGGGTAAGCGGGGACAGGGACAGAAGGGGGGACACCCCCCTACCATCCCCTGCCCCGCGCGGGGATCAGCAGGAAGACGGGGTAAGCGGGGACAGGGACAGAAGGGGGGACACCCCCCTACCATCTCCTGCCCCGCGCGGGAAGCGGGGAGGAGGCTTGCAGGAGGCAGGGAAGGATCAGAGGGGCCGCAGCATGCAGAGATTGGAGAGTACTTACTCTCCAATAGATCTCCGGCCAGAAAGAATGGCCGCTCGTTGGGGGCAGGCTCACATAGAGCCTGGCCGCGCGCCCACAAAGCCTGGGAGCGCGCGCCAATCAGCAATCAGGTAGGTGGAGTTTTTTTTTTTTTTTTTTTCAGCGCGAGCAGGGAAATTTAGCGCAAGCGCGGGAAATTTAAAAAAACAAGCACGTTTTCTGCTTGGGCCAATATTTACTCGCCCGGGGGTTAAATCCACACGCCCCGGGCGTGTAAATGTATAGGATTGTCGAACACTGTATATATTATACAGTGTTCGACAAACCTATACATTTGCTCGCCCCGGGCGAGTGGATTTAACCCCCGGGCGAGTAAATATTGGCCCAAGCGGCACACGTTTGGTACTAGGTGGCGAGTAGATTTTTTTGTGTGGTGAGTAGATTTTTTGGTGATTTGTCAACCACTGTATATATATATATATATATATACATATATATATATATATATATACATATATATATATATATATATATATATATATATACACAGAAAGATGACTGCGCTCAACAGGTACTAATGATATAAGTGTATAAGTACTAGTAAGCACTGTAGATTAGCATAAATGATCGACTATGCATTAAATGAATATAATTTCAATAGCTGAATTAATACTGGTATTCACTGAACATGCTATAAAAAATGTATGTGATTTTAGACCAATGTATATTAAAGCAAAAATAGTTGAGACCCATAAAGCATACTTAAGAATACATATATAATAGTGGTATAAATGTGAAAAGCAAATGATTGTTTAATGATTAAAATAAATTTAAAAAATAAAAATAAAAAATGCAAAAAAATTTTTTTTTTTTTTTTTTAAATTAAAAAAAAAAAAAAAAAAAAAAAATATTTTTAAAAAATATAAAAATGTAAATATGAAAAAAGGGGCTCAAAAATAGGATCTGGCAGCTCTCCACAAGGACCAACGACCTCCCATAAATCTGTGAACAACAAGAAAAGAAAGCGCCCGATCCTAGTGCAACATGAAAAATACACTTTTAATAAAAATAGATTAGGTCCAACATAAATGCACTCACAAACAAAAAATCAATAAAAGCATGTAATGAGTATACTCATTCGCCTCCGTGTGCTGCTATGGCGCCGTTGCTGTATGCTCTCTCTCAAGTAGGATGTCAGCTGCTTCTGCCGTCTTTACTGAGTGCAGGAACTGTGCATGCCTCTGGAGCCGTGACCCGGAAGTGTAACAGTCTCTTTGGTAAACCGGATGCCAGGATCGTGGATGTTTGTCCCCGTACAATGTAATAACGGGCGAGGTACTAAGTCCTTTTAAAGTCCACACCAGGAGATTATCCTGTACCTGTACCTTCGCTGGCTAGCCGCTCTCGTAGAGAATAGGGCCCCGGTCTTCCCGCAACCATCTAGTGGAGATCGCTATTGGGGCTCTAACCCGGAAGTGATGGCGTGCCCTCTAGCCAAACCGGATGTGTTTTAGCGAATGTATAGCCCCGCTGTTACCTACAGAGAACCGGCACGTTCCAAATGTCCTGGCCGTGTCCAGGCACAGCAGACAAAGTATAAAAGGCTGCGAATGAGTACTATAATAAAATCTGTTCTAAATACCTCCCAGGATTCTATACTGGTATTTAGAACAGATTTTATTATAGTACTCATTCGCAGCCTTTTATACTTTGTCTGCTGTGCCTGGACACGGCCAGGACATTTGGAACGTGCCGGTTCTCTGTAGGTAACAGCGGGGCTATACATTCGCTAAAACACATCCGGTTTGGCTAGAGGGCACGCCATCACTTCCGGGTTAGAGCCCCAATAGCGATCTCCACTAGATGGTTGCGGGAAGACCGGGGCCCTATTCTCTACGAGAGCGGCTAGCCAGCGAAGGTACAGGTACAGGATAATCTCCTGGTGTGGACTTTAAAAGGACTTAGTACCTCGCCCGTTATTACATTGTACGGGGACAAACATCCACGATCCTGGCATCCGGTTTACCAAAGAGACTGTTACACTTCCGGGTCACGGCTCCAGAGGCATGCACAGTTCCTGCACTCAGTAAAGACGGCAGAAGCAGCTGACATCCTACTTGAGAGAGAGCATACAGCAACGGCGCCATAGCAGCACACGGAGGCGAATGAGTATACTCATTACATGCTTTTATTGATTTTTTGTTTGTGAGTGCATTTATGTTGGACCTAATCTATTTTTATTAAAAGTGTATTTTTCATGTTGCACTAGGATCGGGCGCTTTCTTTTCTTGTTGTTCATATATATATATATATATATATATATATAGATTGTGACAAACGCCCCTCTTTTGTAGCACCGACGTCTGTCTGGGTTCTTCCCGACACAGTCTTCTAGGGTTAATTATACAACAAACAGGAACATGCAAAGTATTACGTTGCTTAACTCAGGCTTCTGCCTGCTTTATTTTCATCCAAGTAAGGTACTGCAGCTTTAACATGTGTAGGTTAGAGGCACTCAGACATTTTCATTCAGCTGTTCACTTATATCAGTGTCATAGTATTTCCCACACTGTTATTTCAAGTAACAAGAAACCAAATTTAGGGTCACTAGATACAGCATAGTCTTTTAGAAACAGCAATACATATTTGTTTGTCTTATCTGTTCGTGGTGGGAACTCGGTCCCAAGTGTCCAGGCAAATCCTCTGGTACTGTGATACTTGGAGGGGCCGTCCACCCCGAAACTGGATGCAGGGGAGCAGCGACACCCCCAGCCCCCAGGCTCTAAGGAGAGAGACTGAAATGCAAACCTCTCTGCTCTAAATACCTGTGCAAGTGATTAGAAGAGCAGTTGAGAGAGAACTAGACCCATTGTAATCTGTGGTCTGGATTTTCCATCCAGCAGCCTGAGTTAATGTGAAGCTGTGGAATGGATCATTTTTAACTATTCCTGCACTTTCTGACCTAAAACGGGGCAGAAAGCTGCCTAACATCTTTGGACTATGTCACATATCCCCCTCCCCAGCTCGCACCTACTGGGGTGAGCGGCCATGGACCTCACTGGGGTGAGTGTCCTACCTGAAATACTTGAGCTAACTCCCCAGTACAATATTAAACATTCACGACATGAATATTAACTTTTTTTTTTTTTCCCACGGCAATTATGGACAATAGTTTTCGTCATAAGAGACTATACTTGGCAAACATATTTTGTTGCTCAATATTAGGGAACTATTTTGAAAAATAAATGTCTAGCACACATTCTTATAACCCAGGATATGCTAAATATACTCACAAAACCAGACAGTTTCTATTACCTCCCTGGGTTTTTCTACTCTAGAATATGAACCTCATTATATATATATTTTTTTTTTTTATAAACTACAGCCTTGTAATCTTAAGGGCCATCAACCCTGTATATTAATTTGTAGTTTTACCTACATTTTCAATGAAGAGAAAAAATAACATTGCAATATTTCAAAATGCTTATTCTATTGGCCTAATATAGCATAACTACTGCTGCGGCACAGTTTATTCGAGCATTTGCCCGTTCTGTGCCGCAGCAGTAGCCTGGCGCGCGCCCGAGTGTGACGGGCTCGCGCCGAAGCAGCGGAAGAGCGCCCTCCGATCGGGGCGCTCTCCCTACCGCTGCCGGGTCCGCCGGGTCCCCCGGAACCCCCTGCCGCTGTCCCGCGATCGCGGGACACCAGGGCTCCCTCGGGGAGCCCCTGGACACGCGTGCAGGGGGCGCACGCTCCCGATGACGCATGACCGCGCGTCTATGACGCGCGGCACGCCGAGGGGCGGCCACTAGCAAGCCGGGAGATTTCCCGGCTTGCGGTACCGACCACACTTCAATAAAGTGTGTCGGTAGTGTACACTAGCTTATTTGCAAAGTTAAGTGTCCGTGACATAGTCCACACGTATAACATAAAAATCGGTCCGTTCCCAAACACATTTTTTTTTTTCTTCTTGACTTCCAGTCCATTACATCCTCTAACTTCATTTCAACACCCGCTGCAACCTGCAAATGACTGGACTGTTTCTTCAGCCACTGACGAGACACTCTGACCGGATTCTTCTTGGCTCCACACTGTGGTCCAGAGTGGCGAGATCTGGAACTATTCAGGTGCAGCGTTAACCGTCGCTTTTTCTTTTCAATCTTTGAACCTTCTAGGCTCTTCTTACTGAGATGTCTCCTCTCATCAGAAATCTTTGATTTCCCTTTTGGGGCCATTACAAGGCCTTTGGGTTTTGGAGACCTAATTGCCTCTGTATAAACGTAGTCCATATTAACAATGTCCTCAGGATTTTTCATCAAGTTTGTGTTTTCAGGAACTGCCACCCACTTGGCTAAAACATCTTCTGTGGTGGCCTGGGTGTGTTCACTAGTTTGATAATCATCTGGACAACATACATGAAATTGAGGATCTGGATTTTTGAATCCCAGATCAGGGAGTATATTCTCAGTATTCTCAGGAGGGTGTCTATCTCTTTCTGGAATAACAACAGCACAATCAAAGTCAATTCTTTCTCCTTCCTCATTGTCATCAGTGAGGGAATTGAGTTTACTTTCCCTGGTCTCCTTTTGTGACCGTGTCTCTTTTAGCCTTGGAATCTCTTTCTCCAACTTCATCTTTATAGCAAATCGTAATATTGCAACAGCATTGAAGATACACATATAGGAACGTACAGCTTGCTTGGTTAGGAGGTAGGATTGATAGCCCGACTGAACCACTCTAGCAGCTTCTCCCATGTCGTGGTAGCGTCTTTGTTGCTGTCCTTCTGTATTTCTTTTTCCACTCAGTGCAGCTGCTAATTCACCTTCTTTGGAGTTGAGTCGCGATTCCATGTCTGTCATCTGTTTCAGAGCAAGGTTTAACTCTGTTTCCTTTTCTCTATTCTTGACCTGCAGCTGCAGGTTCTCCTCCCGGGTCTTGTCCAGCTCCAGCTGCAGCCGGGCCCCCTCATTTGCCGTGTGGTCCAGCTGCTTGTGGATATCGGCCATCTCGCTTTCATAGCGCAATGTCAGGCAGACCACCTGACGGACGGACACCTCCTCCCTTTCGGCGCACTGTATCTCACGCTCAGCCATCTGCTTCTGTAGCTCTTCTTGCATTTCTAACTTTTCCTGGATCAATTTGCTTCTCCACTTTTCCTGCTTGGTGAAGTTTCTTATCACCTTCACTGATCTGGTCAGTCAAGTCTGAATTTTTCTGTGTCAGAATTACATTCTCTCTCTTTACAGTCTCTATATTACTCAGGGCATTCTCACAGGTTTCCTTCAATATTCCCAGCTCTGTGTTCAGACCGTGGCCCTCCAGGCGTAAGTGTTGCACCTCTGTGCTGAGCACGTGAACCTCTTGTAGAGCTTTCCCGTATTTCTGTTTTAGGATAGCAATTACAGTGTTGGCCTTTTCCAGACTAGTCGTTGTGACGATAGCCTGTCTCAGGTTATTAAAGGTTACACAAATCACTGGGTCGAACTGAACGAGTCTTAGATATAATAAAGTATATTTATTCCTGCCATAGTCGTCACCTCTTCCAGCTCACTCCGTAAGAGAGACTCTGTTTTCTTCAAAGCCTCGTACTCCTGTAAAGCTGGAAGTATACACCTCTGTAACTCGGCGTTCGCTTCTTGCTCCTTCTTCCAACATTCTCGCTCCTTCATCACTCCCTGCCACAGGACTTCATAATTATGACGGGCAGCTTGGAGTGCAGAAACCAAAGCCTCTTTATCCTGGATCAAGGATTCGGCTTTCCTTTGCTCCTCCTTTCCATTTGCCACTGTTCCCGTGACAATTCTGCCGGTCACATCTCGGCGCCTTTCTGACGCATGTCCTGACAGCGCAGGTTCAAGTGGCTCGGTCACTTCCCCTGTAACTTGAGGAACAGTTTTCTTTTTCTTCTTCTTTCTCTTTGCTAAATTAGCTTCAGAGATATCAGTGGTACTGGGCACACACTCACTGGTAGCTTCCACATCTTGCTTGCAATCACAGGGCGTTGCTTGCTTTTGCAGCTGTTTGTCTTTGAAAATTTTGGGGCACACATCTTCCATGTGACCTACTTCACGACAGGCCCAGCATACTAAATTCATCTGTGGGTACGGCTCTTCTCCAGGGGCCACATACGAGTCGTCGTCATCATCATCGTATGGCCTGAAGGGACACTGTTTTTCATGATTATGTACATTACAAAACAAACATTTCACGTTGGCCATTTTAGAAACCCGGCAGGGACAATTTGCCAGCTGCAATTTCACTCACTTCAGCAAAAGGCATTAGCTTTACAAACAGCACTTGCAAGCTGCAATTTTCACTTTCTTCAGAAAAACATTTTGGTTTTCTGTTTGGGTTCAGGGTTCTATTGCATCCACACTTCGCACATTCTCTGTGTATGCTAGAAGCACAACTGGATATACACAGACTTCACTCATAGCATCTGTATTTTACTTCAGCTGGGCGGCCATTTTAAACCCCCGCATTTATTTGCAAACCCACAGACTTTTTAGTGTCGACCCGCATTCTCCATCATATGTGACAAACGCCCCTCTTTTGTAGCGCCGACGTCTGTCTGGGTTCTTCCCGACACAGTCTTCTAGGGTTAATTATAAAACAAACAGGAACATGCAAAGTATTACGTTGCTTAACTCAGGCTTCTGCCTGCTTTATTTTCATCCAAGTAAGGTACTGCAGCTTTAACATGTGTAGGTTAGAGGAACTCAGACATTTTCATTCAGCGGTTCACTTATATCAGTGTCATAGTATTTCCCACACTGTTATTTCAAGTAACAAGAAACCAAATTATAAAAACAAAATCCTATCCCTTTCAGGGATCTAACTACACATCATAATCAGCCTCTAACTGCTGCTGGGCCAACTAACCTGGTTCCACAGCTTAAAACAATGCCCTCTCATTTAGGGTCACTAGATACAGCATAGTCTTTTAGAAACAGCAATACATATTCGTTTGTCTTATCTGTTCGTGGTGGGAACTCGGTCCCAAGTGTCCAGGCAAATCCTCTGGTACTGTGATACTTGGAGGGGCCGTCCACCCCGAAACTGGATGCAGGGGAGCAGCGACACCCCCAGCCCCCAGGCTCTAAGGAGAGAGACTGAAATGCAAACCTCTCTGCTCTAAATACTGTACCTGTGCAAGTGATTAGGAGAGCAGGTGAGGGAGAACTAGACCCATTGTAATCTGTGGTCTGGATTTTCCATCCAGCAGCCTGAGTTAATGTGAAGCTGTGGAATGGATCATTTTTAACTATTCCTGCACTTTCTGACCTAAAACAGGACAGAAAGCTGCCTAACATCTTTGGACTATGTCACAAGATATATATATAAAAAGAGAAGAAGAAGCGCCAGCTCCATAGCATAATACAGTATAAAAATTCAAATTTATTAAAAAAACAAGAGAGGCCGCCAGGACATGCACTCACTTCAATGTGTAAAAAACATTCATGGGAGACAATCTGTAAGTCTTCAGGAACCAGGGAGGGGAACTGCAGCCAGAGAGTAGTGCAGATGATATGCAATGGAGCAGATGATGAGAAGCAGATGCTTATCCATGTAGGATTAATGTCAGACCAGAGGAGGGGTCAGGGGGGGAGGAAATTCTATCCACATCAGCGATGATAAAAACAGCCTGGAGGCAAACAGCACTAACACAGTACTGTGAGATCGAGTCCAAGTGTGACTATGAGACAATGCCCTCTCTCTGTACCTCCAGTATAACAGCGCTATCCGTCAGTACAATGCAGATGCCCTCTCGCCTCTCAATGAAACCGGCAAAAATCACCAACTCCAACCCTCACGCAACTGCTGGAGACTCCTCCACACGAGTTCCTGATCAGCCGATGACGTCAAGGGATGATTGGCTGCTAGCTTCCCTGTCTCGGATTATAGCCCTTTGTGTAATTTTCCCGCCTTTTCAGGCACCAGTTTGCAGAGTCCCATAGGCCGCCATTAGAGCTACATGCATTTCAATGGCGGATCTAGCTGTTTTGGACCTGTTTCCCTCGAAGACCAGCAGGTGGCGTCCGAGAGGAGGAGCGGCGGTTTCCCATTGTAAGTCAATGGGCTCATTGACTTCAATGGAGATTCCTCAACGGCGCTTTCCAGGAACGAGTTGGCTGCCGTCCAAACCGCAAAACCGCAAAGCGGGTACTTTGTCTGAAAAAGAGCTTTGATCACTGATTAGTCAGGTTCAATGTCAAGTGGCGTGGGAATCTTCGGTTCTAGGGCACCCAGAAATAAAATTCTTTTTGCCCCTAGTTCCTAGACCTCCCCCCACTCGACCACCACCGGGTCCCCGAATCCAGGACCCCCGGAAAGGGTCGAGCTGCAGAGAGCGGGTCGCGCCATAGGTTCCAATGGCGGCGGCAGAAGCAGCTCAAGAAAATGACTAAGTCAGAAAAGCTACAAATCATGAACCCGTATCTCCGGTTCCGGAGGGTCCCGAGGGCCAGGGTGTGGGGTACCTGTAGGCACTGTTCCGGCATGGCTGCAGAACCATCCTTGACCCTCTTGAACCAACCCGTGTCTGTGGCGGCGGACCCCGTTCTTTTCAATGGGGATTTAGTGAAAAACCGTGATTTTATTTACAGCGGAGATTTTTGTATTAAAATAGGAAACGGGTTAGGTTATATTTGTGTAACTCCGGTTCCGAAGGTCATAGCGGGCTGAAACTTGGACCATATGGTGTCCCAGTTCCCACATTGAGATCTGGGTAGCTTGCACCCACTGGATCCAACGGAACCGGATATTTTAATATATTTGTATTTTACCTTTAATACTGTATCCCAAGGCAGGGATAAAAACCAGAGGAAATTCCTTTGCACAAAGGGAAGCAAATGGTCAGAGAGGCGGCCCAATGTCTAGGACTTAAGTACTGTTCAAAGGAGTTTGTCACCTTCCCTGTTTTCCTGAAGGCGGAGACGCCTCAAACTAGAGTGGTTTGTGAGTGTCATGTTTTACACCTGTGAACAAGGGGCATCCTGCCAGATATCCCTTTTGCTAGACTGGCTGGCATCCCTGATGTAAATGTGGGGCTGCAGAAATGAGACCCTCAGGGTCCTAGTGCGCATGAGCTAACTAGCTGGGGGGCATGGATTAAAATGTGTTCCCACGTTAAAGATTGGCTACAGTAATTGTTATCCAATGGGCCTGTACTCAATGTTAAGAATAGGGTTGAAAAGATATATAAACTGTGGTCAACCCTATACCCATTGTCTTCTGATACCATCTTGATTGTTACCTGATTGCTGGAGAATTGCTACTTGATACTTCTCATTCCCCACCCCCAAGTAAATGTTACTTCTTACCTGTTACTGTACTATATTGCTGTGTTCACCTATTTAAGGAATAAATATACTTTATTATATCTAAGCCTCATTCAGTTCAACCCAGTTATTTGGTGTATTATTATAGCCTGTCACAAAGCTCCCGTCACAATGTCCCCTTTTAGTTTATTTATCTCCTGCAGGGCCAATCTGCGCTTTGGTACTGAGTTAAGCCCCTTTACATTAATCGATACTAATTTTATATCGTGTGAGATAGACATATTTTTGTCTGAGTCTTCTTAGCCCGGTTAGCGACTACTTTCTCAAGGCAGTCAACCTTCTCTTTTCTTTGGGGGGAAACCCACTGCACTCCAGATTCCCGGCGCCAGCGTCATCCCAGGGTGAAGCCGCCATGGAGGAAGAGGGTTTCTCGAGGGGGTAGGGGTGTGGGGCATGGGGGGGGGGCGAGGAGGGAGGAGACAGGAAAAAGGAAAAAGTAAGAAGTAGATGGGCTATGGATTAGCCCTAGACTAAACTCCTTCATTGCCCTAATGGCAAAGGATGTGGGCATAGGGCCCTTGGAGATCTTGTCGTGCGAACAGACACCGGCACACCAAGGGGGGAAGCCGAGCCCCCTCTTCCATATAGTCTGGTTTGACGAAGACACCCAATTACATACATATTTGCAGTTGTAAAAAACAACAATACAAACCGGCGCCTACAGAGTCCCTTATATGTTTATATACACTGTTTATTATATATTCACAGCCTTTTAGCGCTATATACACCATTCTTTTTTTCCCATGGTTGCGGTTGTGATAAACCCAAACATAACATTTCAACTTTTTCTTAGTAATCTTTTAACTAGAGTACACTCGATGAGAGAATCTCAGATAATAGTTCATTTGAAGGAACGATTCTATTATCCAAATGAGCAGAAGAAGCACAGGAGGGGGGAAAAGGGAAGGGCAAGGGGAAAGGAAGGGGGGGAGAGGGGGGAAAGAGAGCGGAGGGGGGAGAGGGGGGGAAAAGGGGGGGGGAAAGGGAGGCTGAAAGAGGGGGGAGGGAGGAAAGGGGGAGGGGAAGTTTTGGGGAGGGTGATGGAGCATCCTCAGAAGAGCAAGACATTTCCATCATATGACAAGTTTAACCGAATAAACATATATCGGAACAAAATAGATTCCCTTCCGGGTCTACGACCTGGGCTCGAATTTTTGCTGACCGCTGGTCTGTGAGACGTGTGGGGTGGGGACGAGGGGAGGAGGGGTGGTGATGCGGGGAGAAGGGGTGGGGACGAGGGGAGGAGGGGTGGTGATGCGGGGAGAAGGGGTGGGGATGCGGGGAGGAGGGGTGGGGATGCGGGGAGGAGGGGGGGACAGAGAGAGGGGGGAGACAGAGGGAGGGGGGTACAGAGGGAGGGGGGGAAGAGGAGGGGTGGAGAGAAGGGAGGTGGAAGAGGAGGGGGGAGAGGAGGGGGGAGGAGGAGGGGGGAGGAGGGAGAGGAAGAGGTGGGGGGGAGGGGAGGGGAAGGAGCAGACGGGCGTGAGGGAAAGGAAGAGAGGAGGGGGGGGAAAGGAAGGGGGGAGAGAGGAGGAAGGAGAGGGTGGGGGGAAGGGGAAGAAGCATACAGGGCGCAAGGGGAAGGCAGAGAGAGGGGGAAAGAAAGGGGAGGGGGGAAAGGAAGGGATGGGGGGGAAGGAAGGGGTGGGGGGGAAAGGAATGGGTGGGGGGGTAAAGGAAGGGGTGGGGGAGGGGAAGGAGCAGATGGGCGCGAGGGGAGGAAGAGAGGAGGGGGGAGAGGAGAGGGAGGAGCAGATGGGGCGCGAGGGGGAAGAGGAGAGGCAGCTGATGAGGGGGGGGAACAGACTCCTGTAATACATATTACATTTTAAACTTTTCCCTCAGAAATTAAACTTATGCTAAAACGTTTAACACAATTCCCAGGAGGTAGGCTTAGTAGCGGGGAACCCCCTCGTGTTCTGCGAGCCCGAGTGGACTTTGCGGAGCAACAAAGGGGCCAAAAACCCTGAACCCCAAGCAAGCAGGCCCCTCCACCACCCCCGATCGATTGCTCGGGATCTAGAGAGACAGCCACCTCTGATCCGACTCTTTAGACCCAGGCTCTACCATGTGGCACAGTTCCGAGCGTAGCAACCGTCCCTCCTGAATCCCCGCCATAGGCCACAGCGTCCCGGTACCACCCCGCCCCACCCCCAGTCCCCGCAGGCGGTAGAGACTAGAGCACATCCTTTTGAACCTCGGGGCCCCAGGTCAGCCCAGCCAGAGCCCTGGCGGGCCCGAAGGTAGAACCCCAGTCCCCTCCACCCTCCTCGATCAAGCCACGATGGTGCTCAGGTGTCTCCCCCTCTGCATCCCCCCAAGGCAATCAAACCAACAGGGCCTGTATACTTGCGGGGCGGGTCATGTTGATTGCGTCCATTGCGGTCCTTTGTTGAAGGGCTTTGATCGATCAGTCGAGGGATCTGCTAGCAGCTCTTCCCGCAATTCTTTCCGAGGCGCGTCTCTGTCTTTCCTGCTCGTGTGGGCCTCTTCTCTGTCGCTCCTCTTTCGCGGTTTCGGGCATCGTGAGGCCTAGGTCTTTGAGTAGCCTCGGTATGTCCTCAGAGTAGGAGAGCGTGTGGAATTTGCCATTCTGGGGAACGATGATTTTGAAAGGTAAACCCCATCTATACCGGATTCCCTTCCTTCGTAGTAGTTCT